>NW_020655770.1:0-19157 GCF_003589595.1 Hyposmocoma kahamanoa | reverse complement strand
CCTAGAGTTTCTTGCTCGTTCTTCTCAGGGAAGTCAGCGTAGTGAACGAGCAGTAGCTTAAATGTGACATTTTCAAGTGCAAATTTATTTTACCTACGGAATAAATGATCTTTGACTTTGATTCTTTTGGGACCTTTTTTAATACGAGTGTAATTTCGGTAAGAAATGGAGCTTCTTGTGAAAGAGTTCGTCCAGGGAATTACCGCCGCCTCCTTACCTATTTCTGCCGCCAAGCCAATGCCAATGTGAGTATTACCGGCTCCTATTACAAGCCTATGAAGTCTGTTGACTTATGTCTCTGGGTGACGGGCGCAATGTCAGTGCCCCTAAGATCCTTGCGATTTAAAGCTTTGAGTGGCACTGCATTGTTACGGGTGTGACGATGTAACCTTTTTCAACGTCGTCCTACCATTTGATTACCCTTTTCTCTGGTTCCTGACCACTTACTTTTGAAATTTCGGATCGTTTTCCAATTATTCTTTTGTTTTCGTTATTCTTACTTTCTGCTTAGTTCCGTCGTCACTTCCATCAAAATTCTCAGAGAGGTAAGACCGTATCCTCCTATTCATGTAATAAAGATAATATATTATTATCTAATAAGAAAAAAATAAAAAGATCGACGTTGCCGTTGTTGTAAATATAATACACCGAGTATATAACTAGAAATAGAGACGATATGTCATTTAATTTGTTTGAAAACTGTTCTGCCAAATCATTACGGTGACAACTGCGCTCCGATTGCATAGCCCGAATTCGAAACAATGAACGGGTATCGTCAATTATTGACCAGTTTAACTTGAGCTTTACTATAATGGACGAAAATGGAAAAATTACATATTTAATTACCAATGAAATGTGATTCCGTTTGTTTTGTAATTAGATGTTTTGCTGGTTTTCCCACACCACCGAACGGAACAGACCCCATTGTTAGAGGTATTATCTTTATTACAATAATAATTATATATTATCGAATACAGACCCTTGTGAGGTAAGTTCACTTACGTTTTTGCCTAATGTGTAGGGAGTGTTTTCAATGTGGAAAGGGAGCGCAAGGCGCTGGTTGTACGTTGCAATATGTTGGCTCGTAGGTTTGCACGATGTACACATGACACCTCGGACTGCCAACGCTAGGGTTGCTACGCTGCCTTTTCATGTCACCAACATCCCAAAGCTCAGTATTTACCACAGAACAATAAATACAGTAGAAGTGGTTACTTAGCGTGCCAACAGTCTAATAACAACTAAACTTGAGTACGTCTTAAACTAGTGCTTAAATTGATAAGGCTTAACACAATGCATTAAGAGTGTCTTTTGCATTGCAAGCATTGGTTTTAGATTTAGATTTGATTTATTTATTATCCTGTAAACTTTCCATTATTATATACAATATATTGTATTACAAGAATCGTTACAAATAGTAATAAATGTTACATTTAAAAAATTACAATTATCTAGTACAAGTTTTGTACTACGTCATTTTAATACAATAATAATTATATAATTATAATACAATAATAATTACGTCAATATAATGAGTATGAGAGTTAAGTTTATGTAAATTATTCATTTCTGTAAAATAATACTTATTTGTACTTAATTATCTAATAAATTACAACGTAACATGATCTTGCAATATATTATATTGCAAGATCATGTCCCTATATTCTTCAGTGGAATAATACGCATTATCCAACAAAAAGTCCTTCAGTCGACGATCAAATGTTTCATCATTAGGCTTGTAGGCTCATAATAAGTCGGGCCAATTACGCGCAGATTTTTTTCAGTGATAAGTTTAAGATTTACTTAATTTTAGTGCTGGACATTAGTGTACTATGACAATACGCTCTGCTACTGGGCACTGGCCTTTAGAATGAGATATTTATTTCTTAGTTATTAAACATAAGTATCAATGTGGCATAATCGATGTATCCGAACCCATTAAGACATGACGCTAATTTCCATTGTTTTTCTACATCGCATAAGTACACGACGTGTACAATATATAGGGTGTCCGGTAATGAATTGATAAGATTATCCACTTTATTTACAAAGAGTAACTCCTAGAGTTTCTTACTCACCCTTCTCAGGGGAATCTGCCTTACGAATGAGTAATAGAGTTAAATCAATATGACGATTTTAAGTGTAATTTGCTTAGCTACGAAATAAAGGTTATTTGACTTTGACAATTTATAGGCACATGCCACCTAGGGGATTAGAACCATCGACCTTTCAATTAGGAAACATCCGCTTACCACTGGGAAATGCTATTTAAACTCGAAAACTGGTAAACTCGGAAACCAGTTAACTAGACGTTATAAACCAAACGTACACGTAAACTAGAAGTTATGTCGAATAGCGGTCACGTAAATTTGAACCTTATTTTAACACAGATACAGTTTTTTTAAGACTGATTTGTTTCAATTTAATGTCCAAATCATTGCCACGTGTAATAATTTCTTAAAATTATGTAACAAAATTATTATAATAACTAAATTACCTAGTATTTTGTAAATGTTAAACGATAAACAGTACACAAAACAACTTGGGCTTTTTCTAGGCGAGAGTGAATAGGTATTACTTAGATGCGCATGCTCCATCGTCGACCTCATCGTCACTTTCCATCAGGTGAGAAGGAGGTCAAATGCGCACTTAATTTTTGTAATAAAAAAATTCACATTCACCCCTGCGGCAAGCCTCTTGTGTTATCCACTAATCCTTATATAAGGTTAAATGTACATAAATGTAAATTAATACCAATATATTTTCCAGTTTCACACCGTTTCGTTGGCCCTTATTAGCCTTTAGATGTTCTTTATGAGCTCTAAGGGAATATTAGGGGGTTATGTTTTGTTTTCTACCATATGTTCTAGAACAATAGAGGCCTGCATATGAATTTATGATGTACGTTTGTAATCCAAAGAAATGTTTTCCTTTGTATTCGTGAAAAATGTTTAATCTGTACTTGACATGCGCGTCGTAAATTCTGACGGTTTTTTGATCGGCGTGACACATAATTTTCAGGTGTTTATAATACCACTAAAACCAGTGTTTAAATCAACCTTTGAACTAATTTCCAATGTTGTTTGATAAATGAATCGAAAAGACCCGAAACATAAATATTGTCACGAACACTCGTGCGTGAACCCTGCGCGGTCAGTTGTAGTAGGAATGTACATATACTTCCCATGCAGTGGCGGATTTGCCCTAAGGCCCAGTAGGCCCGGCCTAGGGCGGCCAATCGTGACAAAAAATCACTGATTATAACAAGTAATAACTCAAAGTACCTGAATATTCTAAACGCTCACGTACACACATCAAAAAAAGTTTGCGATCAATAGCATAAGCTCCTATAATTCTTTAAATTTAACTTTATCAAGAAAAAATCTATGTTGTATGCTTTCTTTAAATAGGAATACCCTGTTTGAAATTAAAATATAAAACTATTTTTTATTATTTATTTAAAAAAATTGAGCCATTAATCATAATGTAATAGTGATAGAAATTTCATAGAAAGAAAAAGACTGTTTAATTAAACTTAAACAACAATTTATTATTAAAAGGTGTGAATTCAATATAAAATAACTCCTCTCCTGGCTCGAATACATGCGAAGATCCTCCTGGGCATGCTGAGAATTAAGTTGTCCAGCATTTCCTGGGGTAACCTATTCCATTCTTCAATAGCGGCTTCCCTGAGCTCTGGAACTGTCTGGGGACGTGGCTCACGGTTCCATACTGCTCGTTTAAGAGCATCCCACGCGTGCTCTATTGGGTTTAAGTCGGGCGAGCCGGCAGGCCAGTCTAATCGTGTGATATAGTATTCTTGAAGAGCAGCATTGACTCGTTGAGCTCGATGTGCGGGCGCATTATCATCGACCAGTACAAATTGGTGCCCATGGTTTACTCGGAATGGTCTGACGATATCATCAATAGCAACTGCTTTCTACATGTCTGCTGTCATGAAGCCCCGATACGGAATCAAAGGCGTTCTAGCTCCAATCATAATGCCACCCCAAAAGGACACCGATTTTCCGCCTTGCTGAACTGTTCCAGTGGCAGTTCTTTGTCTTTCACGGTCGCCTGGTCTTCTCCAAACACGGACACGTCGGTTATCTGGATGAGTGCTGATTCGGGATTCGTCAACGAAGAGACAGTTTTGCCAAATGTTTTCGTCCTCACCTTCTTCATTTTGCCGAAGTCTAGCCCACTGCAATCTTCGTTATTGACGTTGCCGGGAATTGAGCGGAGCTCGCCAAGACCTCCGTGCTCGTAATCCAGCCTGATGCAAGCAATTGCGAACGGTCTGCGTGCTAACTTCAAGCCCAGAGGCAGCCCTGACTTCTGCTTTTATTTTAGTGGCGTTGATTGTTGGATCACGGGCTGCCAGCAATCTAATATAGCGCTTTTGGGCAGCTGTCAAAACAGTTGGGCGACCGGTGCGGGGTCGGTCAGCTAAATTCCCTATTCCGTGATACCTCTGCAACGTAGCCACGACACAGGATTGGGATATAGCAAGTCTGCGTGCTATTACTCTCGTGGTGTATCCTTCTTCCCTCAAAGTTACTATTCTAGCTCGTAAAACCTCTGATAATCCTCTTGGCATTTTTTCAATCACAACTTTCCGCGAAAAATATCTTGAATCGCTTATAATTGACTAAATCAGATTTCTGAATGAGCGTAAGCTAGGACTGAAAGCCTTTTTATATGAAAAAACAATTGAATGGGGTCATTGTTTTATGTTCTAATTTATTTTTAAATATTTTAATTATGTTCTAATTTATTTTTAATTTTTAAATCATAATAAATATAATCTACAGTAACAAAAATGATTTCAGTTTTTCGAAGTGATCGCAAACTTTTTTTGATGTGTGTATGTTACGTAGTAACTATTTAAAATAATCTGTGTCGTAGCCCTTAGTTTTGCTATCACATTAATATTTTTTCTAGCACTTTAGTGTGACAAGAAGCTGAGTGGGTGACGGTTTCAATTTTTTTTAATATTTGTAATTTAGTTCTATGTCTAAATCTTTATGTTATTCTTATAATAAAACGCATGTGTACTGTGTTGTTTTTTAAAGGAATAAATAATTTCTATTGCAAAACACGATTAACTGTCGTTCACGACTTTTTTGACGTCACAACGACAGCCCGTCTGTGTAGAGCTTGAACGACAGTCATCCGCCGATAACTAAAACGTCACGATAAAAATGTTACGACAGATAATCGTAGCTTCAAACGATTGTGTCGTGCAAACGACATCACGGCTGCCGTGAACCGATAAATTGTCATCGCGATCTAGTGGAAACAGCTAGACACGACAGTCGTTCACCGGTAAAATTAACGTTGCGACATAACGGGATCGCGCCCTTAGTGTTTTAAATCGGTAGTTTGTAAAGTTAAAAGATAATGTAATAACGTCGTGCATAGTGCAAATCCGCGTATGTAGTATTGGTAAAAAGCGCGTATCTGCATCGAACCAAATTGAAAACGACAGGGATTTAACGTTGTTACGACTTTCGTTTTTGCACAGTAAGCATTAATTTATGTTGTCTACGGACTGATAACAATAGATTCCCGTAAATCACTTAAATTTCGTTCTCACGCATTTACGCTGATTTGATTTGGCGAAAATGGAGACTCATAATCTCAACCGAAAACTCAAATGCTAGTTATGCGTAATTGCACTATACCCGACGTTATGTTAAAGTTGTAGTAGTTTCAACACTATTTCTAGTAGAACAAGAGCACATTGTACCTATGTAGAAGAGCGGTGTCGAATAACATAGACCCTGTCAAGTCACCAGTCTCTGAATTAAGCTTGTGTGTTTTTATTTTATTTATTTATTTATATTCGTGTTGTCTGCAGATGTAATCAGCTGCTTAAAATGCCGCAGCATAACGAGGGCCTGAATATAATTGCCCTGTGTTTTTTACCAGAACAAAGGAAAAAAGTTATATTACCTCTTTGTTATTATTACCACGCCTCTTGTAATTAAGGCAAGAAAGTGATATATGGCCGCCTAGAGTGATTTATATGTATAGATGTGTACGGATGCGTGTCTTATTTTTTTCTTTTCCCCTCATTCTACCCTTTTACAAGATAATATTTTTTCTTTGAAAGGGTAGTTAGAGGACTTCGTGAGAAATACGTAGGAGGAGACTACGAAATACTTGAGAAATGTATTATAGAGGAAATTTTTTCTTCCGTTTTGAAGTCGGTTAAAGAAATGTACTAAGTCGATACTAAAAGATATTAATTTTATTGCTACTTTATCAACATCTTAGAGTGGAAACCTCGTATGTGATTTCTGTCATTTTTCAGGATAAAGATAAAAATGTGGTGAAAAATTTAGAAAACACAATAATGTTTGTAGTTAGCGTTTTAATTGGTTTAATTATACCTCTTTCAGATACTATATTACTTTAATGATATACTTGAGCAAGACGTTTATAAGTTTTTCTTCAACGAAAATCAGTAAAAACGAACTAAGTAAAAACGCGTAGACGAGGTTTTCAATCTAAGGCTCAACTGACACTGGCTCAGAGTCCAAGCGACGCGACGCGTCATGTTTTTCGCCTATAGCATATTCATTTCTATTGACCCATTATTAAGGTATAATTTGTGCGTACATTTGTGCGCATTGACGCATCAGACGGCGACCACACTGTGATCCGGGCGCGCTAATGCGAGTGTCGTCCCGACGGCAAGCGTCGCCACGAGTATTCTAGTAAAAAAATAAGGCGCGACGCGACGCTTCGACTCTGCGCCAGTGTACGTTGAGCCTAAGGTGACGTTATGTCCGATTTACTTCTTTAAATAAACGCTAAATGTTGAAGATTTTTTATTTTTCTCAACATACGACCTGCGACGAAGCGTTATTGCTTAGTAATACTTGTTAGTTACTCTTACATATATTTTATTGTTTAATTGAGCAATTCAACATTTATAACCCTATAAAACGGCACGCTTTCGTCGGTTTCGAGTTTTATTCAGCTATTATTCGGCTTCTTTCAGATTTGGCCTATAGCCTAGCCTGTGTATCGTAATCCTCATGACGAAATACAATGAAAGCTTTATAGCTTAGGAAATTACGACAATGTTACAATTGAACTAACTTTTTTTACTTAGGTATTACCGTATTAAATATTTCGATTGCACTTTTCACAGTTTGTGTACAAATAAAGCTAAAATTGAAATGCACGGCAGTACATAGGGAAAGTTTTCAATATTATTTATTTATTTCATTGCATCATGGATAGCACAATTGTTTCTTAGATAGCACTAAATTTCCATCATCGGGGGACTAGACGTGGACTATTCCACCCCTATGTTGTGGATATTACCAGGATACGCTCGAGGCGTTTCGCTTCCGCATTTATATAGCGAGTGGCTAGAAAGTGGAATGTCCTGCCTGCGGACTTATTCCTCGAACGCTATAACTTATACCTTTTCAAGACAAGAGCGAAAAGGCATTTTCCATCAGGTAAGATCAAGGTCAAATGCGCACTTGTTAAAAAAGTATCTCGTACAAAAAATGACCCCGTGGGTTTTCTTAGAAAAAATACTTAAATATTATATTATATTAAAAGTTAGAGGTGGCTAACGAGTGACAAAACATTTATTCCTATAACTGTATCTGACGAGAACTCTTCTACTGAGTGGTCATTTTAGAGGCCGGTGATGCGATATTGAATACGAAGAATGAAGTACTTGTGAATGGATTTTCATGATTCTTTTTTTGTTGGAAAGGGGGTCCTTCCATAGTGGTCCGATTTCATTTTGAAATAAATCATCCACCTCTAGCGGCTGTTCACGTATGAAGATTCATTTTTATAAATAGCGCCTAACTTTAATTTAGGAGCAATTATTTTAATGGTTGAGTTTGCTATTTCTCCAATTCAAGGCGTTTTTCTCTTCATATACTTTGAGTAGTGAGAACCGATTTTTATTATCTCCAATGTGGCGAATTTAAGGATATTTCAATAAAACTTAGCAAATAGACGTAATTCCACGTACTTTTGAGGTCGGTTTTTTTAGTATTCTGTACTTAGATTATAAATGTTGAATATTTGTAATTAGTGTTTAATAAATCTGGTTATTAATTATTTTGATGAGCAAAAAATATAACCAGAATAAAGGTGGATGGCGAAAGCTGACCCAAAATCAACGAAGTGCCGTTCATGGACTTTGCTAGTACAGTTTTACGTTTTAGTTTATGCCTAGTTATTAATATATTTTTGTATATTTTTAGAAGTTGGGAATAAAGAAATTTCAAAACAATGTATTTTGGAATAGAGGCAAGAACACAACGCAATTGATTCAGTCCGATCATAGATTAAGTAACGTTCTTGTATGTAAGTTTCATTATGCATGATTGAATGTGTACCTACCTCGGTTTAGGTTATTTTTAATGGACTTCAAAAAAAGGAGGAGGTTCTCAATTCGACTGTATGTTTTTTTTTGTATGAATGTTACGCGGTAACTCCGGTATTTGTGAACCAATTTTCATGATTCTTTTTTTTGTTGGAAAGAGGGTATCTTCATAGTGGTCCCATCTAATTTTGAAGAAAATCATCCACCTCTAAGGGTGGCTGTTCACGCATGAAGATTCATTTTTATAAATAGCTAAAGCTTTGGTATAATGAGCAATTATTTTAATGGTTGATTTAGCTATTCTTTAATTCAAGGCGTTTTTCTCTCTCAATAGGTGAATGAAGGATGAATCCGGGTTTGCGCACTTTCCGGTAACTGATTTTAATAAAACTTGGTAATTATATGTCATTCCACGTACTTTTGAGGTCGGTTTTTTCAGTACTCTGTACTGAGATTATATAATACACACATAAAACATTAAAGCTATAAAATACCTAATTTTTTTTATAATATCAAGTGAACCATTACACGCCTGTCCATTACCCTTCAAAACCGGAACACAGCAATGCTGACATTACTGCTTGGTGGCAGAAATAGGTAAGGTGGTAGTACTTCCCTGGTCGAACTCTTTCACAAGGAGTTCTACTGCTAATTAATTAAATAATAATGACGTAAAGTAGAAAATAAAACACAATGTGACAAAAATATTTAGACAATATTTAAATAATAGATACGATATAGCAAAGGAACGTTTTGACAAGAGACAACTCGTCAATGTCAATGTCACGAGATTGAGAACAGTGTGACCATTTGTGGCAGATTTCTGTCATTTGGGCAGATTTAATTTTTATTCATTTTCATTGCGACTAAACATGTTACCGTTGTATTAAATGTGGGACAGTTTGGCAGATTTAGGAAAAACTTGCTGTTCTATATTATTTTTAATAACTAACTGAAAACTTGTTGTTTTCTGCTACTACCAATAAACATCTGAAGCAAAATACAGGACAATGTTATAAACATAACCTGTATCAATTTTATAACCTCAGCTTCAACAGGCTGTACTCAATTAGCTTTTTTGATGCTTTGATAATGGAACACAAGTATTGACAGGTCTCTTTAATGCACGTCGTCAAAACACTGGGTCACAAAATATACGGAATGTCGCTATCCTTATTTATATTCCTTCGTATCAAATGCAAAAGAGACAAGACGTCCTTAAGGAGTGACCTTTTTGTTTCATGAGTAACTTCTCTAAAGGAACGGTCAGATTTGACCCTAAGGAACATTGCTTTCGAATAACTTAACTACAACAATTAGACAACTGTACGGTACAACCCTTTAGTAGTGAATAAGTAATTGGTCAGTAGTTCCTATGTAGTGATTATAATTTAACTCGTGTAACATCATTACATACCGGGTATTTTTTTTTAATGGGAGAGTATGGGGAAATCCGAAACCATAAAAGACACAAGGAAACTGGCATAGCCTTTCTTGTGAAAACAATTTTGGCGTACAAAATGAATAAAACCGACAATTTTTTTTTAAAGCTTGTAAACTGCTTCTTGAATGAAATGAATGACTGCTGTCCCAATTTTTTTCGTTCCATACATTGAAATGATCCTTTCATGAACTGAATCGATAAGCACTAAAATAAATTTTGATTAATTTGATTCATTTTTATGGACAATTTACGCTTCACTAACAATTGACTATAACAAAACTGTTTTCACAAAAAAAAAAAAATCTTAAGACTGTTTCTTTGTATCGTCTTAATAATAATAATAATAACGCACACACTCAACATAGCCCCGCACTAGGGAAGCCCTGTGTCGCGGGTGCCATGGATACACACATAAACAACCACAAATTACACCCAAATTCACGAGAGAAATAAATGTAGGCCATACATTGACTTAACATTATATGGACGTCGGGTCCGCGTTAAAAAGTGTCGGAACTTATAGGGCGTAAAAATCATATACAGAGCGTCATTCACGCTTTAGTCTTCGTTTGTTCGACTGACAGCGAAGCAAGCAAAATTAGACAGTACTGCGATGACATTACAATTTAAATTCAACGTTTTAGCTTTTTCATATTTCTTTACATGTCACTACGTTTAAATAGGTTGACTTGGGACATTTTTTTCGTGGTTTTTGTATTAGACCCGTCGTCCATTTATTTGTAAGTCAATGAGGCCATACAAATATTTCACCCGGCCCGGGAATCGAACCTCTACGTGGCAGTCCGGCATGGTAACCGTTCGGCCACGGAGGCAGTTAAGTTAAGTCTTGGTTTTGGATTTCCCCATACAGTCCCATTAAAAAAAACAATCGGCGGTAAACGTCCGAAGGGTCGCTGTCCCACAAGTGGGTCCGATCGACTCTGTACGACTCTCGGCACGAGTACCCATGATGCACTCCACTATGTCAAGGACCACCACAGATGGCACAGTGTCGTCATGCAGAAACTGTTCCCTCGGGGGAATTGTGAGTTTTTTTCTAGTGTAGCCTTTTTTATGGACAACTCACACTAAATAATATATTATATCATACAACGTCACATGTACTGTGACCCCAAAGTAAGTGGCTAAAGCATTTGTGTTATAGAAATCAGAAACAACGAAGGTACCACAATCACCCAGACTCGGCAATATATAGAAAAGTTAGTTTCTACACTGACCCGTCCGGGGATCGAACCCGGGACCTAAGAGATGGTGACACCATGAAAACCGGTATCCTAGGCACTCGACCACGGATGCCGTCAAGCTGTGAGTCCCTTATTAATAAGAAAACGACGCAAGGAGGAGGATCATCATTATAATCAACATACGATTACTTGAAACAGGTTGCTAAGCTAGCAATTACTGTATACTAATTAAATTTTTATTGAATTGATATTCAATTATTTTTTGTGAAATTACTCCACTAGTTTGTTATAATTATTAATACAAAGATCGAACACTCAGAAAAAACACTCAGAAAAAGTTCCTTCGATCCGGTCGGATTCGAACCGACGTCTTCTTGCATACCGTGCCAGACGCTATACCAACTAAGCCACGGAACGAACCAACGGATCTCACGAATTTTTTCTATGTGCTTGCGTCGTGTCTTTGTACTTGGTCTTTCAACGACTTTTTAGTCGTAGCGCCATCTATGAGAAATCTATTACAGATTTATCACCCAGTTAGTACCTTCACAGCTACCAGTCCTGGCGAGAGATGTCGCTATTCACTGTGTTAATTAAATTTTTATTGAATTGATATCCAACTATTTTTTGTGAAATTACTCCACTAGTTTGTTATAATTATTAATACAAAGATCGAACACTCAGAAAAAACACTCATATATATACTGCTTTTTGTTTGTTTCGTGCTTGGTCTTGTGGACAGTTAGCGCGTTTGCGCATTTCATCCGAAATGTGACAGGGATCATTTCATCTCTAACGATATTCGTATTGTCTCGGATTTGAATCGGACTTGTCTCGCGGGCCTCGTGTAATTAAATAGAAGGCTGGGTCCACATGAATTTTATTGTAGAAATAAAGGTAGAAAGTAAAATACAGGAAGGGAAAAAGAACAGGTAAAGTAAAGGCGTAAAGCCCCAAAAGGGCATGTAATTTCTAGATATAATATGCTTTATAAGCAGTTAGGTCATATGATCTAACTGGTCAGAATTTTATGTGGAGTCGAGTATGTGAGCTCGCTTCGGGAATTTAGTAGTGAGTGGCGATGGAAGGAAGAAAATTAAGTGACGAAGAAGAAAAAGTAATTTAAGAACGATTTAAAATTTCAAAGTAGGTGGCCAGTTGTGTGTTTTTTTTTTTATACATGACAGGCAAATGACTTCACTCCACCTGATGTTAAGTGGAAAGTGACATCCAAACGCGAAGGAACCTAGTGCAGCGATGGAATCCTCACTGCACTAGCCACCTCCACCCTGCCTGCCTACAATATGCCTCTTCACGCCTCGTTTGAAGGACCCCATATCATAAGAGGGAGGGAAGACATGTGCCGGAAGGGAGTTCCATTTGTCAACCGTGCGGCAGAGAAAGGAGCCACCGAACCTTTTAGTACGCGATGGAATTCGGCAGGTAGTGAAACGGTGACTACGAAGGCCAGCACGCGTGCTTCTGAGCAGGAACGGGGAAGGGGGGATGAGGTTGAACAGCTGTTCAGAGCACTCACCATGGTACATGCGGTAAAAGGCGCTAAGCGATGCAACATCGCAGTTGCAGAGGTTCAAGGCGTGATGAGACTAGCTTTATACGTTTGGTGTTCTGCTAAAAGTTAACAGTCGCTTGGTAGTGGCTAGCCATAGAGTTACTATTCAAATGCCATCGCAATTTGTTGGTATTCTTCTCTTCAAGTGCAAGTCGACGGCACAATTTGAAGACTAAATTGCAGCATAAACGAGACAAAAATAATATATTTATATTTCCGTGATAGTTTTAGTAAGGTAACATCGATCGTTGGTGATTAAATGAATAAATGTTATCACTGCCATTCCACTGACACTATTCAAACTCATCTGCCATTGCAACAAAATTTTAGCAGAATATCACATTTAAGAATAAATAATTGCAATCATCCCAGTGCAGTCTCAGTGGAATTACAATAACCAGTGGTTTCTGATATGGCACCTGGTGGCTCGCTGTTCGTTTGACTCCATTCTGTAATGTGGTGATGTGGAACCGTCCATCTGGTCCTAAAACCTTTAACCCTGAAAGTATACGAGAGTCCTATCTCTTTCTATAAACTTGGGCAAAGGTTTATCTATCTAATTGCGGTGGCAATTCTTATTGTTTTGTTTGCCACTGAAATTAGGTACAGAATACTAACCTGAAATTGCCCTCTTCTTTTTTAAATGTATCTTTAAAAAGGTTAAATTTGATTTTATATTTAAAAAAGTATCACAAGTTAAACAAAAAAAAACTCATTATTTCATCTTTACTCCCTTTTGTATTTGTGTCGCTACATTTCTAGCTCATGCCAAAAAAATATATGATAATTAAATTTTGTAAATGTCAAAAATTTACATACGAAAGGCTGACAAGGGCCCTTGCAAAAAATAAATTGAATACTAATTTCGGAATTTCATGTTTTCATAAAAAAAAAGTATAATTTTACGCAATAATTTCAGAACTTGACGTGTTTTTTAATCATGATTTATTTTGTGGGCTTCATTATTACGTAACAATCATATCTATGTACTAGTTACGTAAGTATAAATGACAATGTTTATGCGTATTATTATCTCCGAATAATAATGAGAGCATTACTGCCTGTCAGTTATGAAGGGTGAGGGTACTGGTGAAATTACAGGTACATGGGACTTGGGAAATTCACGTTTCAAGGTCACGGACGCAGTGGCAGCCCCTCAGGGATTTGCGATTTAAAGCTCTGATTGGTACACCAACGGGTAGACGTGTGCTTACTACCAGACTTTATGTAAATTACTGTTATTTGTCTGTACATCTATGAAAATGTAATTTATGTTAAGAGCAATAGTAATTTCTTTATGAAAAATAGTGACAGACATAACATTGATACGAGGAATAAAAATAAAGTAGCTGTTCCTGATAGTCGTCTTCACAAAATCACACATTCATTTAATGTGTACGCTTAACAAGATTCCAGTTGATATACAAATTTTGCGAGGTTTAAAACTGTAGTGAAACAAAAACTTTAGACTAAATTTTATTTATACAACTTCTGCGTACTTGGATGACAAAAATCCGTGGTAGTAACCCGTTTAACTTATGGAAGTAGTCTCGATCTCTGATGTTGAAAGAAAAAAAATATATTGTAAATGTTGAATGTTTACAAATGGTATTTACAAGAGCAACCCCTGGAGTTTCTTGCTCATTCTTCTCAGGGGAATGTACTTTACGAATGAGCAGTAGAGTT
This sequence comes from Hyposmocoma kahamanoa, assembly GCF_003589595.1. Lineage (NCBI taxonomy): Eukaryota > Metazoa > Arthropoda > Insecta > Lepidoptera > Cosmopterigidae > Hyposmocoma > Hyposmocoma kahamanoa. Next base: position 4,878 of record NW_020655770.1, on the reverse strand, counting down.
TAACCAATGTGACGATTTCAAGGGTAATAATGCTTACTTACTAATGAAATAAAGATTATTTTAATTTTGATTTTGATTTTGTAATTTGTTTGACAAATTAAAACACGTACGGTATGCTAGAAAATGTCGTCGGTTCGAATACAGTCGGATTGAAGGATGTTTTTTTCATAAATTGACTCAAATAAGGGATCGAATGGAACGTCCTCATCAAGCGCCCATATTACTAATCACTGTGCCACCGAAGAGCACACCCCATCATCTAAAAGCGACCACGCGCCGCATAGGGCTCGTATAATATAACTTACTAAATTAATAAAAAATGCACGAGATCAAAATATCTATATTTCAAAATCTCTAAATCTACTAAAGAAACTATCGTCTTATACACTTTGCTTTTTTTTATTATTAATCATCAAACCATTTATTTATACGTCAATATGCTGGACATTTCAGTAGTAAGCATTTCAAATAAATATTTCATTTTCATCGCAAATTCTCATCAATTATAAGTCTCAAAAGTAATTCTAAATTGCGTTAATACAATTAATATCAATTATTACGGTAAAGTTACCGGTTAGGGAACGTGACGAAACATAAATTGTCGAAGGAGGTCGAATAAATGCACACATAAACCCTGAATACGTCTCTGGAAGAGAACAAGGTTTTTGTAACACACTACAGATTGATATAAATTTATATGTATATCGCGATTAATTTTTATGAGTGATGGAGGAACGAGTACCGATATATTCGATACCTTACACGTAAATTGTTGTAAGTCAAAATACCTCACTAGCTCGGAAAAGCTTTCTTTCTCTCGCAAAAGCATTTCACTCCGACAGGATTCGAGCCATTTTTTCATATAGCACGTATTATTTTTATGATTTTTATTACTTTTTAAACACCTTTGACGTAATATAATGAATGAGAAGCAATAATGTGCGCATTACTGCGTTCCAGTTTTGAAGGGTGCTGGTGAAATTACGGGCACAAGGGACTTGTCACCTTATGTCTCAAGGTGACGGGCGCAGTGGCAGCACCCCATAGATCTTTGCGATTTAAAGCTCTGAGTGGCATTGCAATTGTAATGGACAAGCGTGTTACATGAGATTGGACTTAGTTTGAATGTTAATATTATAGATATTTTCTTTCTTAGCGCTAGTCGATCGAGCACTAGTAAACCCATTTTGTTCACTATGAAAAATGTGATTCCTACCGAAATAACCGCTCACGCGATACATGCAGCCGTATACGCATACCACACCTAGAGGTGCCGGTGATGATTTTATACCGATTTATCGGATATCGAAGTTGTAACAGGTAAAAAAACTAATATTAATTGCTATTTCGGTAACTACTCTAGCAAACCATAAAGTTTTTAATGCCTGGGTCTGTCATTTAAAAAAAATAAACAACTTCAAAAATACGTCACGACAATCGTGTGTGTTATTGTTTGGGCTGGTGATGTCGGTGTTTATTTATTGAAAACATACCGTAAGTAGCCTTTTTTAAGTTTACCCTGAATATAAATGTTCATAAACTATACTTTAATACTCAAACGGAATATTATCATATTTATCCAAGTACACCAAAAATTTCATTAGTGCTTTTTAAGTGCAGGATTTGCGGTGTATTACTGCTTTTTATTTGAGATGTTTTTGTTGGTAGCACGGAGGGTATTTATTTAGCAATGCAGAATAATAGTTTTTACTTATAAAAACTTGTATTTAAACTGAATGCTTTTCTAATTTGCGAAACCAAATAGCCGCCATTTTGCGGTAGGAGGAGCGCATCGCGTGAGCGGATAGGACAGTAGTTGAGTCAGCATAATCTTTTCTAATATTTTACATATTAGAAAGCCGTAGAAGCCATAAGCCATAAGCCGGTAGAATTGAAACGGGTCTATCGTTGCTAGGACATCAAAATATATAAAAAGTTATCCACTAATTTCTTTCGTAGATCCTTTAAATCTCTCTTCCGAGTTGTCGTTTTGGAGATGAGACCTTATTACACCCAGGCACGGTTTAGTTTACGTCAACCGTGATTGGTTATTGTATTACTAAGGTAAACGTTTTTTGTTGTAAGAAAATATAATGAAGTTTGTTTAACAAAAGAGATCTTCAAACAAGAAAGATTGTGGTTATTTTGCGTTACGCCAATTTCCGTAAGACCACAAACAAAATAAGAAACTAATCAATTTGTGAGATTTATTGCTTTTGTTTTACTTCAGTCTGTTACTGAACAAAATTTGATGTTTCTATAAATAAGACAGAACTTATTATTACAACCTCTGCTAATGTACTATTACTACATATACTTTGTGTGCAGTCGATGCTTTGAGATACCTGACTAAAATGTTGAAGTGTAGGTGACATTACAGGCACATGGGACTTGTCAGCTTATATCTCAGGGTGACGGGCGCTGCGGCAGTGTCCCTCAGATGTTTCCCGTTTAAATCGCTGAATGTCACTGTGACTGTTATGGACAGGCGTGTAGCTTACCATCAGGCGCACGAATCAATCAATTGATAATATAAAAAAATGCTTCAGATTATTCTTTTCTGGAAAGATGGAGAACTGGCATTGTATTCTTGCCATAGGTGGCAAATTAATTGTTCCGGATTTTCTAGTCGTTCAAAAGAGGAGGTGTGGGTGGAATTGTATTCAAAAGTTCCTACGCACACTCTCCGAAATATAATATAATAACACAGTATACATTTATTTGTTATTATTTATTTAGGACAACCAACAAGTCGTAAACTGAATACGTAAATTTCAGTTCACACAATATAAATAGACCAGTCCTATATATCTGCTCTTAGCTTGCCTTAATAAAAGATAACCTTGTGTATGGCGTATAGCTATGGAGTGGAATTCCTTGCCTGCAGACTTATTCATATATGTTGTTTATATATGCTATAACTTGGGTATTTTTAAATTTTTTACACAGTTCACAAAACTGGATATAATTCCAAAATAAGGTCAAAGTATTTGATTAACAATATAATAGGAGAAGTGTGTGCTCTACTACTAGATGGGAGCGCAACATTTCGATTTAAAAAAAGTCTAGTAAATATTAGGGGTTAAAGTATGAAATTGCCGTTTTATTGCAATAGGTACTTTGAATTTTCATAGAATCTTCATGGTTTGAGGTTTTCGAATGAAACCTTTTTCAAATGGTTTCTGTGATTTTTTTTTTAAATTTGAAACATTTGAATATCGACTTTCAATTGTTTTTGTTATTCAATTTAGACAAGAAACTCTCTCTCACTTACTCATCACTTATGGCAGCATCACATGGTAGTCAAGATTTTGAAGCTTCGACTGCACGAGAAAGAGAGTAGCTACTGATAAAAAGTAGCTTTGCACTATGCTCCAGTGACTTAGTATGAGTATTAATTGTCTCTAATAATCTGCTTAATGAGGCTGTCAGATGTTACAACCCCGAAGTCTACCAGCAGCACAAGCATAACTTGCGAATTGCGATATAGAATCGCGAGATATACCAAACCATTTTCGCGTTGCAGGTCTTGTATAAAAAGCTAAACCTTTCTGAGTTTCACAGGGACTTGATAATACGCTATCCTCGACCTTATTCATAAAACATTATTATAACACAGTAAATAACGTTACATAATTTCTACACCTGTGTTAAAAAAAAGAAAGAAATATATTTATTTTATTTTATTAAGTTTTTTTTTGTTTTGAAAATACTCCACGATATTATAATTGTTAAAAAAATCCACTTCAATCCGGCTGAATTCGAACCAACGTCTCCTAGCAAACCGTGCCAGACGCTATGTCAACTAAGCCACGGAACGAACCAACAGACCTCGCGAGTTTTTTCATGTATATGTTGCAGATCTTTGTCTTTGTTTTTTTTAACGAGTTTTTTGACATAGCGCCATTTGTAAGAAATCTACGAGTTTTTTTCTTCACTCAGAGAGGTATTTATTTAGTAACCATGAAGACATTACAATAAACGACAACAAAAATAACTGCAATAGAAAAAGTAAACAATCAATTAAACATACACCACATACGCCACAGTGCACTCCGTTGTAATATTAGGGAACGCAGCTGTGGGCAAACACTGCAGATTGGCACAGAGTATTCGTACTCCAAAAGCGTGCGGTTCGTGCAATGGTGGGAGTACCTGACGATGTATCGGAGCGTGACTTTTTTTAAAAATACCAAATTGTGACCCTTCCCCGCCTACTAATACAGCAAATAGCTATCTTTGTCCATAACAACTTAGAAAAATTCAGCGTAATGGGATTAACTCCAGGTATGCACTACGCAGCAACACACGCTTCAACGACCTTAAAAATATTCCGTTCAAATTAACCAAGTCAGAAGTAGTTAAGTTAAAGAAGAAGAACTAGAAGAACAATTCTATGACTTTAAATAATTTCTTATTTCTTAAAATCAAAATCACAATGTAATTTCCATCGTATCATGATTTATCTTTGATTGTTTGATATTGTACTCATTTTTTTTTATGACATGTAGTATAATGTAAATGTAACTTATAATGTATTGTAAGTGGAATGCTACGTAGTGGTTTATTTTATAATTAATCGTGAATGACGTAATCACTGACTTGAAATGTAATATTAATGTAATGTCCGTTTTACAAATGTTGAATGGCATTGATAATTGACTTGACGCATAAGAAAATAGCAGCAAAAACAAAAATCAAAATATGAAACAACAAATTATTTACAGAAAATTAACTCTAAATATAAAGCTGCTTTGTGTGGTGTCACCTGCGGTAACAAAGGGGTAATTTAACTCAACATAATATACCGGGAAACACAGTGCGTTCCAAGCACAGATTTTTTGTTAGAACCCAAAATATACATATAGTGCCGGGCCC
>NW_020655769.1:6666-10175 GCF_003589595.1 Hyposmocoma kahamanoa | reverse complement strand
AACCTATTGCAATAAAACGGCAATTTCATACTTTAACCCCTAATATTTATTCAAGTAATAAGTCCCTAACACATTTATTATACAGAATGTACCACGGCTAAGCGGCATGGTAGAGAACGTATGTACTTTAGACATTGGCAATGGCATAGTTGGCTTCATGGACACATTATTTTATTTTTAAAAGTAAGTAATACTGCATTCAAAGATTTTTAAAAATTGCTTACCTCATCTGGGAACCGAATTGATCAAAAGTGAAGAAAAAAAAACAAAAAAAGGACAAAATATGTACATTCTATATTTGTACTTGTCCTGGTGACCCTTTCCATCGGCATCATAAAAATGCAGGTCGGTGACCTTTACCATCGCATCACAAAAATATAGGTACCTATTTTTTGATGAGGTTTAAGAAATATTTATTTCTCATAACAATTATAATAACAATACACTTACTAACAACAATACAGTTACTTAACTGCCTTCGTGGCCGAACGGTTACCATGCCGGACTGCCACACAGAGGTCCCAGGTTCGATTCCCGGGCCGGGAGAAATATTTGTATGGCCCACATTTATTTCTCTCGAGAGTTTGGGTGTAATTTATGGTTGTCTATGTGTGTGTCCATGGCATCCGAGACACAGGGCTTCGCTAGTGCGAGGCTATGATGAGTGTGTGCGTTATTATTATTATTATTATTATTATTACATCAGAAATTTCTCATCCATATTTGTCGAAATTCGGTCTTTATGCCGGTGACCCTGTACATCTCTACCAAATGTAAGATATACACGATAGCGATAGAAAGGGTCACCGGTATAAATGTAGGGTGTCAGTACATAAACAAGAGCACGACAATATATTTCTTTTATTACTACCGGTAGAAGCATTTCATCTAATAACCATATTGATTGTAACTAACAAAAAGCAAAAAAAAATTTAAAATTCCAATAAAAATCTTGATTCCCCATAGAAAAAATAAGCGGGTAATTTGAAAAAAAAATTTCCCGCAACTTTTGACAGGTGTTAAATGTTAAATCTGAGTAGGAAAAATATTCGGAAAAATGTATTTCTCTGCAAAATATGAATTTTTCAAAATGGAAATAATTCCATGGCCTAACACTATGCCCGGCGTCCAAAGGCGGCACAAGCAGGCGCGGTAACGTGACGGTAAATATGCAGCGATATCCTTAGGCATGCCGAAGCATCGTGCCGAAGCATCATCATTTCGCGACATCGCGCTCGCGCGTAGCCTCTCCTCAGGTCACTCTTAATGTTAAACGTAAAAGCCTGCCGAAGCATGTCGAAGGCATTTCAGAGGTTGCCGCCTCAGTATACATAAATTTCAACTATAAAATCATGACCTTAAAGTGTATTACTATTCACCGCCTAAAAATCCCCTGCAGTGCCGTCCCGTGGGTGCCGGGCCTAAGACCTAAGGGCTCATTCAGAGTGCAGGCGCTGGCGCGTCGGCGGGAGCGGGCGCGCTGGTCTTGGCGTCTTCCCTTTCACAGTGCCGCGCTGAAGCGGCTACGAGTGAGTACATCCAAACGTCGAAATCGCAAATAGACGCTAGACCAAGCACTGTGAAAGGATCGAGCCATCGAGTATACAACCAGAAATAGAGACGAAATGTCATTTAATTTGTTTGAAAACTATCCTGCCATATCATTAGTGTGACAACTGCGCTCCGATTGGCTAGCCCGAGTTCGAAACAATTGACGGGTGTCGTCAACTGTTTCACTTCAAATCGACCAATTGACTTGAGCTTTGCTATAATGGACGAAAATTGCAAAATTACATATTTAATATTTAAATATTAGTAATTAATTACCGATAAAATGTGATTCCGTTTGTTTTGTAATTAGATGTTTTGCTGTTTTTTCCACACCACCGAATAGAACGGCACGGCATTGTTAGAGATATTATCTTTATTACAATAAATACAGAATATTTTTTTAAACATACGGAGACGTACGCACGGGTCAGTAGTTGGCCTGTCTATATTTCAGTGCAAACGGAAGTTGATATTTATAAGAGCTTATTTCGTCTCTATTTCTGGTTATATAATCTATGGTTTGAGCGGACTGAGCCAAATATATCTACCAGTGCTTCGCGTGCGCACCCTCGCCCGCGTCCGCCTCGAGGCAGGCGCCGCCCGGCGCACGCGGCCACTGTGAACGCAACGAGTGTCAACGTACATTTGATTTACACGCACCCGCGCCCGCCGCCACCCTGAATAAGGCCTTTGACTGACAAAAACACAAACATTATACTTAGAAACATTGGACTTTATTGATATAGCCCTATTTATTTCTTTGTCTGTTTTTGGGTGTAACTTTAGATGCCAAGTTGTAATGGAGTTCATAAATATAAAACGTTTCAATCCTGTATATACGATCAAAAACATTCAACCGCTTCAGAAGTAGAAGTCTCTAGATTGGTGTAATTTAACTTAGGTTTATTTATAGAGTTTGATGGCAAGGCGTTTATACGAACTTTGCTCTGCAGAAGCTCCAATGGACAAATTTTAAATGTTTTAAAATAGCCCTTTTTTGCAAAACGATTACACCTTCGTACATGTTATGTAATTTTGCTATATTATTGAATAAAATAATTAGAATTTTAATCATTTCACAAATGTAGTGACGTTTTAATAATTTCACAAATGTAGTCTGTTCAGAAACACAGTGACGCGCTTAAGGACTCTTTTAATCAGCAAAAATATGACGTTCTTTTTTGGAAACTCTCTCGCTCTCTGTGTCTCTCTCTCTCTCTCTCTCTCTCCTACACAGAATTAGAATGAAATATTTCAGTTCAGTAGTAAGTGCCATTGACGAGTACATTATTGGTTCAAAACTAAAAAGAACGTCTTTGAGACATATCTCAACGACGTTCTTTTTAGTTTTAATTTTAATTTCAAACACCATAAATATATTTGTATAAACCATAGTTTATACAGATATATTTATGGTGTTTGAAATTAATAATAACTTTGTAAAAATGCCATTGGGTCAATTGAATTACTACCTTATAACTTTCTGTTATTTCTGCTTTTAAGCACGTAGCACAAAAAACAAGGCGTTAATAAAAACAAAAATTGGAAAACACAAACGGATATGAAAAGGAAATGAAGCCCACGACGAGTTTTCTTTTTATACGTCATCATCTGAATATATTTCCCGCCCATTAACAATTATTAACGAACATGGCATAGGAAATTATCATTATATTTTAATTTGAAAGTAACCATAACGGTGAATATTGAAACAAAAAGTGATTTGATTTCATAATTGCCACTGAAACGTCAGGGTGTAGGATCCTGAGTCTACAGACTAGAAATTTCATTTCACATAGGTTACACACACACACACACACGCGCACGTGCACGCGCACTCGCACGCGCACGCACGCACGCACGCGCACACACACACACACACACACACACACACACACACACTCACTCACTCACACACACACACACACACACACACACACACACACACACACACACAC
>NW_020655769.1:4988-6656 GCF_003589595.1 Hyposmocoma kahamanoa | reverse complement strand
CAATATAATATATGTATTTCTCGTTTATAAATGGATAATTAAGTACCTAGTATGTATATATCAAAATAATCGCATTATTCGCAATAAGATCCATATTTTTGAAATTTTCTAATTGTTTTTCTTTTCAACTCCACAATTCTGCCGTCGTTGTTGAAAGGGCGCATGTAGAACGTTTTTTTTTTAATTTTATTATGTATACTGTGGTGATCAGTAAAAAAAGGACGACCTGTCACTATTTTAGTTTTTTTGTTATGTATATAATTTATGAAATTACCGCAAGAGAAAAATACATATTTTTTAATTTCATTTCTTTAAACATCATTTTGTTTTTAGATGAAATCACTGTTTACTCTTCAAGCGCAATATCAGGCAATTAAAGCTTAAAATATAATTTGTATACCCTTGTCATAAAATAAAGGTATAATCATAGATCTAGAATTAGAATTAATTACCTGGTCTCAAACTAGAGAATTACCCAGTAGGTACTATGAGTACCAGAGCAATGGAATTCACTCCAGGGCACTACACAGAACACCCAGACCAGAACCAATTCAGAAAAAACAGAGAATTGAACCCGAGACCTCCTCGTCCAGCGTTCGCGATCTACAATGCAAGCCGTTGGGCTATCCGAGGTCGTCAAAAATAGGAAAATTGCTGGCATACTGTAGTGTATATTGAAAAAACAGTATTTGTTTTGTTTCTCCGTTCACCTTTTTTCCCGACCTGTCAGTTCATAAACAGACGTCAAAGAGTGAATAAAAACTATTTTTCACGAAACGTGTTCGTTTGAAAAAGGGGTTCGTTGACATTTTTTTCATATATTCCGATTTGACCATGTGATGTGAAACGCGAACAATTTAAATCAATCAAATGAATTGTCACTCTTTTACTACTCCCTTACATAAAATGACGTTGATTTCCTTAGCTCCATTAAGACCCTCCTGTCTTTTTTTATGATACCAAGGTGACGGGACGAACAAGTCGTGCAGTCCATAAGAGTTGCAGTGCCACTCAGAGCTTAAAATCGCAAAGATCTGAGAGGTAATCCCGCTGCGCCTGTCACCCTGAGACATAAGTAAAGTAGGCAAGTCCCATGTGCCTGTAATTTCACCAGCATGCACACATGACTGCTTGGCGGCAGAAATAGGTAAGGTGGCACTCCTTCCCCTGGACAAACTCTTTCTCTGGAGCTACTAAAAGATGTAATAAGGATCTAGCAGTAGAAACTACACACCTTAGCGAGTCCCGAAGGACGAAAAATGTTACTACTACGAACCTGTCGAAGGATTATGTAGGTTAACTACAATTTTGGGTATATTCAACGATATTATAATGGTGCCCCACGGACAGTATTGGACACAAATAAAACGTCAGGAGCACCATCATTATTTATTCTTCCAATTAAATTATATTGTTTTTTTTACTTTTTCACTTTTTTCACTTTACTCTTAGTGTTGTATAATTGACCTTCTTCGTTCGTGACTCGTCAAAAGTACCTGAAATGGCATTTCCACCACTTGAGATTGATAATGGACTAAAAAATGAATGAAAGTTAACGGTCGATAGAATTTAACATCTTAATATAATAATTCCTTTGTGATTAAATTACAAAAAATCTTAAATAATTATTAATACAAAGATCGAACACTCAGAAAAAATTCCTTCGAT
>NW_020655769.1:0-4978 GCF_003589595.1 Hyposmocoma kahamanoa | reverse complement strand
CCTTCGATCCGGTCGGATTCGAACCGACGTCTTCTTGCATACCGTGCCAGACGCTATACCAACTAAGCCACGGAACGAACCAACGGACCTCACGAATTTTTCTATGTGCTTGCGTCGTGTCATTGTATTTGGTTTTTCAACGACTTTTTAGTCGTAGCGCCATTTATGAGAAATCTATGAAAGATTTATCGCCCAGTTAGTACCTTTACAGCTATCAGTCCTGACGAGATATGTCGCTATTCACTGTATTAATTAAATTTTTATTAAATTGATATTCAATTATTTTTTTTTTTTTTGGAAATTACTCCACTAGTTTGTTATAGTTATTAATACAAAGATCGAACACTCAGAAAAAATTCCTTCGATCCAGTCGGATTCGAACCGACGTCTTCTTGCATACCTTGCCAGACGCTATACCAACTAAGCCACGGAACGAACCAACGGACCTCACGAATTTTGCTATGTGCTTGGGTCGTATCTTTGGATCTGGTTTTTCAACGACTTTTTAGTCGTAGCGGACTAAAAAGACCGGATCGAAGGAATTTTTTCTGAGTGTTCGATCTTTGTATTAATAATTATAACAAACTAGTGGAGCAATTTCACAAAAAAAATTGAATATCAATTCAATAAAAATTTAATTAATCTTAAATAATTTTAATAATGTCTACACATGACATAATAAATTCACTAACATAACATATATTTTTGAGATATTTTTGTTAAAAAATAAAACACATACTACCACCATATAGAACATTTAAAACCTACTTCAGCGCAGCCTGTGCAAGCGGCTATACAATATCTCACTAGATATCACTAGTGGCTCAGAATGCCGAAAGATCCAGTGCAAAGGTATTTAACAAAAACACATAGGGCAGTTTCGACAAGCCGATAACTTAACCTGTAGCTCAGTTGGTAAGAGCAATAGTACGGTGCAGTATGGTTAAATGGTATGGTTATTTTTAACAATCTAACATGTTAACCAAAAATTTTATAAATAGGTTTTTTTATAATCAGTCTGTTATTCTTAAGAACAAACTATGATCAAAGCCCGGTCTAAAACCGCCATTAACAATAACAAGTACACAAAGCGGAAAATTTCCACCATCATTAAAACTATCCAACACAAAGTTGATCCTTCAAAGCCAGAATCTACGAGCTATCTACTGTTTTATGAGCCACAATGCAGGAAGAATTGCAACAAGGTCCTGTTATAAAGAACTTTGAAGGCGGTGCGCGTATAATGAAAGGGATCGAAGGAGCTTTGTGCAATCAGTGTGATTTACTGCGACTAACCTCCTGCGCGTCTGGTACGACGTCTGTCCTTACAAAAATTCATGAGGGCCGTGTATTTTGCCGTCGTCGTCTTTATTTTATACGTTTAACCTTAAGAGTCTATACAAGCTCTAATGGCTTTGGTTGACTCCGCATAACAGTGAAAATGTTGAATCAATCATTTTGGAACAAATATATATTAAAATTAAGGATATACACCGATTACAACATGGTGTAAAATACGATTCCTAACAATTGTTACGATAGAAAAAAAAACACAAACTTTCCTCGAAATTTTACAAGAAAACCGCTTGGCATAAAGCGTTAAAACGGTATTCAATAGGTACTTTACATAAACCAATTTTTTTTTATATCAACTAAAGTAATTAGAACACGTACAGTACATTTTTCAAAAGGCTTTAATATCGTTTGTAAAAAAATAAATTCTGAAATAAAGTGTCCTTGCCGGTCGATTCAAGTAAAATGAACTATTACGGGAAAAATTTTAATTCGACTTGAGGTAGTATAAACACAAGAGGACAAATACGTAATCTTAGAGACAAATGCTTCAACATGGAAAGTAGTGTTTTAAAGCCTTGGGCCTTTCAAAGCCCAACAGAGAAATTTAATGCTTCAGAATTTTTTTCGGGAGCGTGCATGACAACTCACGGAAGTTTTATCACAAATTGAATTATAATAAAATCTATACGAGACAAACATACATACATTCATAGGAAATGAAACTATTTTTCCGAATTTAAATTGCGTATATTTGTTTTTTCAAACAAATATACGCGTGTCAACCGTCAGGTCCCATGGTCTGACCTGCAAAGGGCCCGAAACGCGATTTAAATCCGGAAAAATTATTTCATTTCCTATGTGTAACAATCGCGAAAACCTAAGAACTCGATACATGCATTCATTGTTTTATGACACCAAGTGATGGGACGAACACGTCGTGCGTCTGGTGGTAAGCGACACGCCTATCCATAACAGTTGCAGTGCCACTTAGAACGTTAAACCACAAAGATCTGAGAGGCACTGCCACTGCGACCCGTCACCCTGAGAGACAAGTTGACAAGTCCCATGTGCATGTCATTTCACCATCACCCTTAGGGCGCGTTTATTCGACACGAAGTTCCGCGTGCATCTAACTATCATAGCAAAATACGCTTTATTTATGTAGCCTTTTACGTTTTAACTTAAATGAGCGTCCTTGACTTGTTATTGGTCTAAGCGACGGCCGCGTGGCGACCGCACGTTTGTATTATTCCAAGGAATTTTAATGTTTTTGCCTAGTAAATAGAATTCTGTACGTGAAAGCGTGCTAACTGGGTGGTCGCCGCGCGGCGGCCACACGGAAACTTTCGCGCCGTGTAACTCGGCGTTTACAATTTAAAGTATAAAAATGAGACTGAGCGATCGTGGTCGTACACTTTTAGGGATAGTTATGAGGTAATAGACTGTTTGTGTAGAGTTGTGAGTGTGTGTGTGTGCGTGCGTACGTGCGTGCGTGCGTGCGTGCGCGCGTGCGCGTGCTTGTGTGTGTGTGTGTGTGGGTGTGTGTGTGTGGGTGTATGTGTGTGTTTGCGTGTGTGTTTTTTGTGATTTATTATATAGAACTTAAAACATAAAACTGCCTGCTTGCAAAGGTAGTCGAATGCGGTTCACTTGGCCACACCGGTCGTTTAGCATGACGGTTTCGTTGTAGGGGAGGTACTGAACGGTGTTTTCTCAATATGGCCCTGAGTATAAAAAGCTGTCTCACTGAAAGGACTTGAGTCTCAGCGTACAGTTGTGCAGTCGGGTACTTGAAGTGACGGTTGTAGGACCTATGTAGTGGTGGTTGGAAATAATCAAGCATCATTTCACATTTCACATCAATATGCAATAAATGATTATTTAACTTTGACTTAGAAGCGTTACGTCTATAGTCCATAGAAGTAGCAGTAAAGTTCCCTGTCAAAGAGTTTGTCCAGGGAAGTAGCCACCTTACCTATTTCTGCCACCAAGCAGTAACGTGAACGTTACTGCATCCCGGTTGTGAAGTGTAATGGTGCTAGAGAAATTACGGGCACATGTCAACTTATGTCTCAGGGTGGACGCTGGACAGACGCACAACTTACTCGTAACGTAAAAAAAAAACGAATTAGCACCAATGTATTTCCCGCATTAACCCTTGCAAGTATCTCTGAACCATACCATGAACCGTCTGCTTACAAACGACATGACTTGTTTAAACAAACAATCAGGTGTAATGTCGAGAAAATTCAAAGTAGCATATTCAAATGTCATCCCCCCGGACAGCTGAATTGAGGCGCAGGGAGATGACAGTTAAATAATTAATTCAACCTGCAATAGTCGAGGAAAACAGCGAAGTAGTTAAAAACATCGTTGAGCACATTGTCGGCGGCGTTTACGTCGAGTCAAGTGAAAGTTTCCACGTTAGGAATACTTGAAAAGTCCATTACACGCTTGACGGCGTCGTCGACCTCACGCGGGTTGTTTGTAATTACACAGACATCGCCCCGAGATTTCATTTAAACTTTGTGACGGCGCTGACAGCTCTTTCTGCGATTGTTAAGTCGAAAGAAAAATATTACGACGGTCCGACGGAAAGAAAGCTAGGGGTTCGTAGAATTGAGGAGGAAACTTCCCGATAGGTATCAAGGTGATATTTCTGAGTACTTTCAAAGGATTTGTATTGTAATCGTCGTTCCCATCCCATTCAGTATTATACATTAAATCAACCCAAATTAAAAGGTCAACGGCCAATCAGTTATTTTCCAAGTAGTACGATTCAAATATTGATCATGACCTAAAATTATTTTCTGAATTTTGACAAACAAGCTTGTCCACCCTTAAACCCTGTATCGCGGGTGCCATGGACACAAACATAGACAACGACAAATTTCACCCAAAGTCACGAGAGACATAAATCGAGGCCATACAAACATTTCTCCCGGCCTGGGAATCGAACCTAGGGCCTCTGCGTGGCAGTCCAGCATGGCAACCGTTCGGCTACAGAGGCAGTTAAACCACTGCGTGACAATAGATGGCATTGTGTGTCACAAAGTAATTTATGAATTAAAACTTCGTAATATGGGTAGATGGCGCTGATCGTAGACAAAATAAAAGAATAGCCAACACTATCTATAGTTAAAAACTTGACGTTGGCGACCTTCGTCATAGTTTTTATTTACTAATTTTACAAACTTGACGCTGTCGAAATCCTAAAATGGGCAGCGCCAATAAGCAAAAAAGAAGAAGAACACTATCCATAAAAGTCTGTGCATTAAGCGCCATCTAGTTGATTTGTTTGTTATTACTAGAAATTAAAGTAGCTTTGGTAAATTGCAGCTTGTCAATGTAAAACAAATTTAGTTAAAAAAATAGTTTTTTTGGTAGTCATTGTGAGATCTGGTATACCTATTTTCTTGTATCGCGATTAGCAGACGTCTTAAGTTATTGGTCTACAGTTTCAGTTATAGTACAGGACACCACGGTAACGAACACAGCGAAAGTAAATGACATAATAAAATAAGCTACAATTATAAATAAATGAATAGCAAATTTATTGACAGAGTTTAAATAAGAGCATAATATCAAATGGAAATTCTTTCTCAAGCACGATCGTACACCTCTGAGATTTTAACTCATTAGAAAGTCTTGAGAACAACGATCGCAAAATCTTTTTCTAGAT
>NW_020655768.1:0-10752 GCF_003589595.1 Hyposmocoma kahamanoa | reverse complement strand
GGTATCATTACTTCCCTGGACGAACTCTTTCATAAGGAACTCTACTGCTAATAATGTTATAATCTTAGAATAATAACGTATAGAAACCTAGTCCGCACACGCTAAATGAGGCAAATTGAAGCGCGCCCAAAGGGCCTACACGAGCGGACGGGCCTTCAGTGTACAAGGTCAACTTGCACCGCGAACAGATCAAGAATTTTAGCTAAAAATGACGAAATGTGCTTTAGTTCGTTTGATATGAAACTATAATTCTATGCGTTATTATTCTAAGGTTATAATATATTTTTTAAATACCACATATTCATCTATATATAATGAGCGGTAGAGTTTAACCATTGTGACGATTTCAAGCGTAATAATGCTTACCTGTGAAATAAAGATTATTTTGAATTTGAATTTGAATTTAAACATAGAGTAAAGCCTACATTACATCCCTCTTCCTCTAAACTGAACGGGTGAACATCCCTAGCTAGTGCCCTATCTGTGATAGGCAACTTACATATGTGATCAGCCTTTACTATAGGCTAGCCACACACTGCTCGGAAGCTATCAATTACTTACATACAAAACCGCCGAGGAGGCTGTGGCTTTAATCTGCCAAAGTCAAAGTCAAAGTCAAAGTCAAAGATTATTTATTCCATAGGTAAAATAAATTTACACTTGAAAACGTCACATTTAAGCTACTGCTCGTTCACTACGCTGACCTCCCTGAGAAGAACGAGCAAGAAACTCTAGGGATTGCTCTTTTCAAATAAACTTAAATGCTATGGAATACACTTTGAATCAGATTTGTGTGGATTCTGGAGCCGTGTCGTCTTTCCATACATCTTTATCTAACACGTAGTCTTCAATTTTGTAATATGATTTTTCGATCAAAATATTTTTAATGTAGTTTTTAAACTTAGGAAATGATAAACTTAATATATGCTCCGGAATCTTATTGTAAAAACGTATACAGTTCCCCATAAAAGAGTTGTTTACCTTGGTTAAACGAAATCGTGGTACCATGAGTTTGGACTTAGCTCTAAGGTTAATATTATGGATATCTTCTTTCTTATTGAAATTATGTATATTTTTACGGGCATATAAAATATTTGAGTAAATGTACTGTGATGCCACAGTCAGGATACTAGTCTCCTCAAACTTTTCTCTGAGAGAAACCCGAGAGCCTAGACAGTACACATAACGAATCGCTCGTTTTTGCAATACAAATATGGTTTGAATATCTGCCGCTTTACCCCACATGAGCAATTTTGGGATTTGTAGCATCTGAACCCGGGGTCGGTTTAAAGTTGCAACAGAACCTGAATGAGCCCAAATACGAACATAGTGTGATCCCGAAACTTGTTACTGTCAAAGATAATTAAATATAAGTCGCATCCAGCCCCGGTTTCAGTTGCAGGGTGCAGGTGAGTCACATGGGACTTCTCAAGGTGACGGGCGCAATGGGAATGCTACACAGATCTTTGCGATCCAAAACTTGGCACTGCAACTGTTATAGCCGCTCACGCGATACATGCAGCCGTAGACGCATACCACACCTAGAGGTGCCGGTGATGATTTTATACCGATTTATCGGATATCGAAGTTATAACAGGTAAAAAAATTAATATTAATTGCTATTTCGGTAACTACTCTAGCAAACCATAAAGTTTTTAATGCCTGGGTCTGTCATTTAAAAAAATAAACAACTTCAAAAATACGTCATGACAATCGTGTGTGTTATTGTTTGGGCTGGTGATTTCGGTGTTTATTTATTGAAAACATACCGTAAGTAGCGTTTTTTAAGTTTACCCTGAATATAAATGTTTATAATCTATACTTTAAGGAGTAATTTCATAGTAAACGTTAGAACCACTCAAACGGAATATTATCATATTTATCCAAGTACAGCAAAAATTTCATTAGTGCTTTTTAAGTGCAGGATTTGCGGTGTATTACTGCATTTTATTTGAGATGTTTTTATTGTAGTACGGAGGGTATTTATTTAGCAATGCAGAATAATAATTTTTATTTATAAAAACTTGTATTTAAACTGAATGCTTTTCTAATTTGCGAAACCAAATAGCCGCCATTTTGCGGTAGGAGGAGCGCATCGCGTGAGCGGCTATATAGGCGTGTCACTTACCACAAGCTCACTACTTGTTGTTGATATCAAAAACGGGTCATGGTTCTTATAATAAACACCTTTTCAATTTAAATGTCACGGACAGCCCTCTTTGCAGAGCTCTCTACAATACTCCTACGTGGCTAACTACAGGGCGAAGTACCTTGGAGTGCCATAGTCGCCCCATCGAAGTCTTACGCAAACCCAGGAAGATGCTGAGATTCTTGGAGGAGCTCGGGGGGCACGAATATGACTCTACACCTCCCATACGCAAAATAGACACCTAGTTGTCACACCTAGTTACGGACACCAACCCGTTGACCTGTCGTTAAATCTCTCCTATGAGAAGACCTGTGCATAGAAGTGAGACTACGAGTTACGTTGTGACGATGTGACCTCCTTCCATCGTCATTCCATCTTTTTATCACCTTTTCACAGGTCCCTTGACCAAGTTCCAAGGCCACTTGTTGTCAGATTTTGAATCGTTCTTTAATTCCTTTGCATGATCATACTCACTTTGTTTCGTTCCGTTGTCACTCTCTGGTTAATCGCTGAAGCGAGCAGCGCGCTTGCCTATTTTTGACCCGTTTACCAGTGACTAAAAATCTCTAGTGCGGTAAACATATAAAAGATCACACTATCAGTATTTCTTTTCCCTTTTGAATTTTGGACTTTTAACTCGCTAAGCAAGGTGTGTGGAGGCTGAGGAGGCTACATCACAATCTACCGCTATTAAACTTCGTGTCCCGCTGTCTTCAAAAGACTTAAAAATGTCCCGCTTTGACAAAAAAGGACACACGAGAAAATAAATTTAATATAAAGCGAAACATCAAATGAGTCTTGTCACCCGGTTCTACTGTTTTTTTTTCTTGTGAGCCATCAGACCCCACAGGTAAGTTCTGTTATTTATTTGTAATCATTAAACATAATAAGTTCATTTTAAATTTTTTTTAATCATTAAACATTTTGTATTTCCATGAATTGATACCTGTATGCTGAATAGACTTAGTGTTGTGACGGCTCTGAGGTTGCGTTCTGGGCACATTCCTTCAAAGAAGTTTACCTTTTTGATAGGCATTACGCCATCTCCATATTGTAGCAATTGCGGCGTCATTGAAGACGTTTACCACGTTTTGATGGAATGAGTTCGGGCCGAGAAGCTCAGGAGACAGTTGGGCAGTGTGGCCAACATATGGCAGACTGGGTGGTGTTACAGTACACTGGCTGTTCCTTCGTCGAACAAAGCCAAGATACCTACTGTACAAAATATATTTAGATAGTCTTTTTTATTCTAATGTAAGTGTGCATTTGACCTCCATCTCACCTAGTGGAAAGTGACGATGAGGTCGACGACGGAGCATGCACACCTAGATAATGCCTATTCACTCTCGCCTTGAAAAGGTTCAGGTTATAACGTTCAGAGAACAAGTCTGCAGGCAGGGAATTCCACTCTATAGCCGTTCGCCGTATAAATGTGGAAGCATAACGCTTCGTGCGAATCTTTGGAACATCCACAACATAGGGGTGGAAGCCAAGCATACGCCTAGTCCCCCGATGATGGAAAGGGGAAGGCGGAATTAAATCGTGTAATTCCATCGCACACTCTCCGTGATATATCCTGTTTGCCCTCTGACATATTTGGCGTACCGTTTATTGGTTGTTTATGTTTTGACTTAACATGTTATTTATGTCAAAAAGTGTCATTGTGGCAATAAAGGATGTTTGTATTTGTATTTGTAAAATACCGATAAGCAGGCAACTTTACGGCGGTGTTGAAGGCTCTGCAGCTTCGCCTCTACTAATTCCGAGTCACCTATAAGCCTCTTGTCACGCTTGTCAATTGAATCCAAGGTGGCCAGTTGGTATGTAGCAGAGCCATCCCAAACAGTACTTCATACACGACCGGACTTGTGCTTGATATAGCTGAAGCAACTGTCCCGGTGTGAAGTAACGCCTGTACCTGGAAAGGATCCCAAGCTTCCTGGCTGCATTTTTGGCCATGGATTCAATGTATCTGCCGAGATTCAGACTGGACGACAGGTCCATTCCAAGAGCTGGAGACGGTCGGCTACGGTATGTATATATCACGAAAAGTGATACGCCTGCGGTTTGGTAGCGTTAAACTTGACAAGATTGGCATCGCTCCAATCGGAGACTGCCTTGAGCGTCAAATCTAAACGGCTAACCATGGACTCTCGACAAGACTGGACCTCCTCTCTACTGACCCTTGCATTGGTCAAGTACCTATCTACAACTGTGCTGTCATCACCATACTCAAAGATACCTGGAATTAACATATTATTGATATTAATCTAGGTTAGATGTATAAATTAAGTAGCATTACGGAGCGACATTACCATTAACGGACACGGTAAAATTCCTTATATTTAGATTTAAAAAAAAATTGTAACTGTCATAAACATGTATTTTATTTTTAAAACAGTAATTTTATAGGGGAAAAAATAATGGTTTCGTTAAATATAATACGTCTTTTCCACATAAATAGACACGTACAAGACCTCTCGTAGATGAATCTCAAGTCGCTCTGAAAGTAAACTGCATCCGACGTGAAGATTCTCAAGCTCGGATCTTTTGTTGAACTTGTGGTTAAGACGCGGTTAAGATGGTTAGTTAGTGACCTGTTAAAGTAATGCTCACGGGTAAGTGTGAATGAAGTGGAAACTTATTTATCATTGAAAATCCCCAAGACATTTCTAGTTGGGATGACTTTGGTAATTGGTGTTTACATTTATTTCATCACAAAATACTAAAGGGTCGTATTCTAGAACTCTACTCAATGCTCAAGTCAGGATTGCAATTGAAACACAAGCACTGGAAATACGACCCTAATGGCAGGGACTTGAGTATGATAGCAAGTGCTTTAAACCATACTCAAATCCTGACTTGAGCATTGAGTATAGTTCTAGAATACGACTCTGAGATTGTTTGTCCCGTATGCAAAGTTTCATGAATTGTTGTGCCCACAAAAGTTTCTGAAATTTTAGATCCTACTACTGGGCACGGATTTCTTCTAAAGAAAGGGTTAAGGCCATAGACTTCGCACTTTTTCAATGGTATTGCAAATATACTTAGTTATCTGTTAAAGCAAAGGGAGTAGTGAAAAGGTAGTGAGATCACTAGAAACAAGCCTCCCCGTGGTCCCACTACTGGGACAAATTAGTGGGGCCACGAGAAAACCGCTATTTATTTTGTTTATTCTAACTGGCTCCGTGGCCGAACGGATACAAACTGTCATGGGTTCGATTCCCAGGCCGGGAGAAATATGTGTATGGCCTACATTTATTTCTGTCATGAGTTTGGGTGTAATTTATGGTTGTCTATTGTGAACCGAGAGTTATCGCGTAATATACACACAAAAAAACATACAGTTAAATTGAAAACCTCCTCCTTTTTTAAAGTCGGTTAAAAACAAAATCGTTCTCTAGGTGCTCAACAAGACACAAATATTTTGCACTTCTTCTTCTTAATCGCTTCCTCACTCCTGAAGTTGATAACTCCACTTCATCCTGCCAACCATTTGCCTCCACCGGTTGCGCCCAGTCGCTTGATGTAGTGCGGCGCTGACAGGTAGCTCCAGTTGTTCGGAGATCTGATCCGACCACCTTTTGGAACCTGCACCTAGGTCTCTTTCCCTCTACCTTCCCCGTCCCCATCGAACGTTCCACTTAAGCATCATTTCTACGTGTCACGTGACCAAAATAGCGTATATAACTAAAATACATTTTTTTTAATAAAAACTAAATGACGAGACGAACAGATCGTGCGTCTGATGGCAAGCGACACAACAGTCCACAACAGTTGCAGTACCACTCAGAGCTTTAAATAACAAAGATCTGAGGGGCACTGCCACTGCGCCCGTCACGCTGAGACATAAGTTGACAAGTCCCATGTGCTTGTAATTTCACCAGCTCCCTTATCCTTCGAAACCGAAACGCAGTAATGTTCACGTTACTGCTTGATGACCGAAACAGGTGGCAGTACACTCATGGACGAACTCTTTGACAAGGCGCTCTACTGCTAGTAAAATGTTTGTTCCATAATTCCCAATACCCACGGTGAAGCGACCCATACCATTGTAAAGTCCACATATTTTTCTATAAATCTAGCCATTGTTCTTTCTGTACATCGCCGTGGTTATGGTTTGTGTACTTTTGTGGGCCTTTGTCTTTCAAAAACACTCTGGGGCCTAGATAGGAAATTGCCCTAATAGCATGTGTTTGCAGGATAAAGATTCTATTAATATCGGCGGCATTCACCCAAAAGACAATACCTACAAAATAAATCAGTCACTCATGAACGTTACCATAAGAGCCGACATTTAGAAATGATATGAAAGACAAATAGAACTTAGTAATAAAAACAACGGCATCTATGTACTAGCGTTCCATGTGGTTCCGGTGGCGTTGTCAAACATTCAAGATGGTGGACGCAGAAGTAAATTTACATCGGTATGTTGCACACATTTCGCTATTTGACTAATTGTGTGAATGTAAATTTAAAGTTTTAAATTATTCACATTAATTCAATAAGTGTTGTGTTTTTTTATTAATTTATGCATTGTAATATTTGACCTTGACCTTGTTAATAAAGCAGTCTTCTTGGGAGTGACCTTAAATAGTAAATTTCAATGGTTCCACATATATTTTCCCTGTCTTGCAGATGAAGCTCCGCTGCATAGTATAATGTCCTACGGGATTCTCATGTAGAGTAAAGTGACAGATATTCAAACCATATTTGTATTACAAAAACGAGCGATTCGTACTGTGTACCGTTTAGGCTCTCAGGTTTCTCTCAGAGAAAAGTTTAAGGAGACTGGTATCATGACTGTGGCATCACAGTACATTTAGTCAAATATTTTGTATGCCCGTAAAAATATACATAATTTCAATAAGAAAGAAGATATCCATAATATTAAACTTAGAGCTAAGACCAACCTCATCTTACCACGATTTCGTTTACCCAAGGTAAACGACTCTTGGGGAGCTGTATACGTTTTTAAAATAAGATTCCGGATCATATATTAAGATTATCATTTCCTAAGTTTAAAAACTACGTTAAAAATATTTTGATTGAAAAGTCATATTACAAAATTGAAGACTACGTCTTAGATAAAGATGTATGGAAAGACGACAAGGCTCCAGAAAACACACAAATTTGATTCAGTGTATTCCATAGCATTTCAAAAGAGCAATCCCTAGAGTTTCTTGCTCGTTCTTCTCAGAGAAACCAGCGTATTTATAAATGAGCATTAGCTTAATGTAATGTAAATGTGACGTTTTCAAGTATAAATTTATTTTATCTATAAGGAATAAATGGTCTTTGACTTGATCATCGCGAAATAGTATACAAAATTTCATACTATCGATCTCGTTTCGCAAGCAAGTAATGACGCGTGTTAAAATAAGACAAAACACAAATCATAAATTAATAAGCAACAGCGTGATCTGCCTACACAATATGTATAAATATGATTGCAACAGTTACTAAGGTTACCATATGAATTTTAAAAAAATAGAAAAACACTAAGCTGAACGATATCTATGTACTTGACTAGGCTGTAGGGTCTAAAGATCTTTGCCTTTCCCCAAGGAAAAGTACATAAAATAAAATTAATAATTTCAAGCTGAAGCTAAGGAAAAACAGAGCCAGACGTAAAAATAAAGTAAAGAAGGTGGAATTGACATTATAAATGTTTCCCCCGAATTATTTCCGTAAAACCAAGAACTCACATTAAATAAAATCGAATCTTGAATGGAAAAAAACCACTCTAACCCTACTTCAAACTCGAGTTCGAATAATGGCCGCGAATAATCGAATTTTAACCAATTCTCTTGAAGGCCTAGGCTGTCACAAGCAACCAGTGTAACAAGGCCTTTCTTCCTTATATTCTTAGTTTAATTTAAGTTAAAAAGGTTAGGTCAAAGTTTTTGGTTGTCTCAGGTTGTCCGTCCTCTGAGGGTCTTTGGAATAAAACGCACTTAGCAGAGTGACTGTTTCGTTGAAAGGGGGTTCTGTATAAAGAAACAAGATTATTGCGCGCGATGGACGTGGGGCGAATTATTCGATTGTGGTCCTTTCATAGACGTCCCGCTTTGTTATGTATTAAAAGATATCTTTGGAGATAGATTAGATTTAAGAAAGGAAAATTACTTTCGATCAAGCGAAATACACGTAATGGCTGGAGTACTTGTTAGTCAGAATGCCGTTTTTTTTTTAAATTGATTTTTAAATTGTTGAAGTAACAAAATTTCACGGAACCTCTTTCTGTCAGTCGACTGATAAATAATAATAATAACGTACACACTCAACATAGCCCCGCACTAGGGAAACCCTGTGTCGCGGGTGCCATGGACACACACATGGACAACCACAAATTACACACAAACTCACGAGAGTAATAAATGTAGGCCCTTAGAATAATAACGAATAGCATGATAGTTTCGTATCAAACGAACTGTCACAAATGAGGCAAAAATCAAATTCATGTAGGCTAGTTTTAGTAGTAGGTTAATTTTCGGTTTTAGTGAATATTTATATAAAAATACAATTTGAAACGCGTTACTTCCTTGTGGAATGTGATGTTAGTATCTATTTTATGTTTGTCTGACGTATTTTTACACTCATTTACCGGACATTTCGTCATTTTTAGCTAAAATTCTTGATCTGTTCGCGGTGCAATTTGACCTTGAGCACTGAAGGCCCGCCCGCTCGTGTAGGCCCTTTTGGAGCGCTTCAATTTGCCTCACTTAGCGTGTGCGGACTAGGTTTCTATGCGTTATTATTCTAAGTGTAGGCCATACAAATATTTCTCCCGACCCGCGAATCTAACCTGGGACCTCTGCGTGGCATGTTAATCGTTCAGCCACGGAGGCAGTTAACATCACACTCGTTAAGTGACGTTTCACACTAGGAAACGTTGAACTCTAACAAGTAGTCTTGAATACACGGCTTCGGGACAAACATAAGTGATCTTTATAGCTCTTGTCCTATACAGTGTACAAAAAAAAATACATGCCTAGCATAGTGACAGCATAGTGACTCTTACACAGACGATCACCATAGTGGGAGAGATGAAGGACACACTTAACTTAATAATAATACTTACCTGGTTATAGTAGCAGCAGAGATCCTTGTGAAAGAGTTCGTCCAGGGAACCTATCTCTGCCCCCAAGCAGTAATGTGACCATTACTGGGTTCCGGTTTTGAAGGATAAGAGTGCTGGTGAAATTAAATTACATACACATGGGACTTGTCAACTTATGTCCCAGGGTGACTGGCGCAGTGGTAGTGCCCCTCAGATCTTTTCGATTGAAGCTTTATTTTGTTCTTCGCATATTTTGCAATCTAAACTCTACGGAGCTATAATTAAAGCACACTTTTAAATGTTTCATTTATTGTCTAGGTGTTACAGTCTAAAGACGTGCAATATTAGAGACGGCCTTTCTATGTAACCTGAAATGGGTTTGGTTGATTCAACATAACAGTGAAATTGTTGACGGGTGTCGTCAATGGTTTCACTTTAAATCGACCAGTTTAACTTGAACTTTGCTATAATGGGCGATAAATGCAAAATTACATATTTAATATTTAATTACCGATGAAATTTGATTACGTTTGTTTTGTAATTAGACGTTTTGCCACTTTTCCTCACACCACCGAATGGAACAGTATGCCATTGTTAGAGATATTATCTTTATTACAATAAATACAGAATATTTTTTAGAATATACGGAGACGTACACACAGAGAGTTGATATTTATAGGTGATGTATCCCTGATCAGTTACCAGGAATACACGGCCTTTATTTAGTCTCTACTTCTGGTTATATACCCGATGACTTCTGTACACAGAATTTCGTACAGAGAACGTCGTATTTTTGCTAATTAAAAGAGTCTCCTTGAACGCATCACTGTGTTCATAAACGAAATAACGTCACTATATTTGTGAAATTATTGAAATTAAAATTATATTATTAATAATAAACATTAATAATAAACATGGCTGTATGCTTAGAATAATAACGCATAGAATGATAGTTTCATATCAACGAACTGTCACAAGTGAGGCAAAAATCAAATTCATGTAGGTTAGTAGTACGTTAATTTTCGGTTTTAGTGAATATTTATATAAAAATATAAGTTGAAACGCGTTACTTCCTTGTGGAATGTGATGTTAGTATCTATTTTATGTTTGTCTGACGTATTTTTACACTCGTGTACCGCACATTTCGTCATTTTTAGCCAAAATTCTTGATCTGTTCGCGGTCAACCTTGAGCACTGAAGGCCCGTCCACTCGTGTAGGCCCTTTTGGCGCCCTTCAACTTGCCTCACTTAGCGTGTGCGGACTAGGTTTCTATGCGTTATTATTCTAAGATTATTAATATCTCAAAATGTTATACAACAGGTACAAAGGCCATTTGGCAAAAAATAACTATTTAAAAACAATACAAAATATGATGCTGCTCAAACGCTCTACTGCCTCCTAAAGCATGAAACAGAGACCGGGTGCGGGTTAGGCGCAAGTCGGGCGCGGGTCCGATCGAGAACGCGGCGGGACTAATTCCGTGTATTTATATGGACGACAACACACCGAGTGTAGGCGCGTGCGCCCGTCTCGCGCCCG
>NW_020655767.1:0-17871 GCF_003589595.1 Hyposmocoma kahamanoa | reverse complement strand
TGCTTAACTCATCATTAAGTTAAAGGTGCCTACAGATTTGCCCGACAATGTCGATCAGGTGCCTACAGATATGCTCGGTTTTGTCGATGAAAAACGAATATAGCACTTATTTGTAAATCCAAGATGGCGGACACGATTTTTCAAAATATGCTATATGGGTATCCTTTTCGAGGTATTTGGGGATGCTCATTACGAATATGGCACTCATTTCTAAATCCAAGATGGCGGACACGAGTTTTCAAATAAATGCAATATGGGTATCATTTTCGAGGTACTTGGGGGTGCTCATGACGAATATGGCACTCATTTCTAAATCCAAGATGGCGGGCACGATTTTTTCAAAAAAATGCTGTGTGGGTATCATTTTCGAGGTATTTGGGGATGCTCAATGTGAATATGGCACTATTTGTAAATCCAAGATGGCGGGCACGATTTTTCAAATAATGGCAAGTTGGGTATCGTTTTCGAGGTATTTGGGGGTGCTCATTACGAATATTGCTTTTGTTTGAACTGTCGTGTTTGCCATCTTGGATTTAGAAATGAGTGCCATATTTGTATTGAACATTCCCAAACATCTCGAAAACGATACCCAACTTGCCATTATTCGAAAAATCGCGCCCGTCATCTTGGATTTAGAAGTAAGTGCCATATTCGAAACCTAAAACCGAAAATGCCATAAGCAAACATTAAAGAAAATAACTGTTAAAATAGATTAAAAAATCGCTTAAGAATGCTCCCCTTTTAAGAAAATAAAATATTTAAATATAATATATTTCGCTTGAGTTACGAAAAGAAAGACATAATAAGCTATCAAAGTTGTACTGGTGGTGCCAACACTATAGTAGAAACAAATATATACTGTAAATTTATTGCAATAGGTGCTCCAATTCAAATAAAATTTAAATAAATAATTATTCAATAAAGCATGAACGCAGAGCCGTTAAAAGTATTATAAAATAATTAAGTGTCCCAAAAATCAAAATCAAAATCAAATCAAAATCAAAATAATCTTTATTTCATAGGTAAGCATTATTACACTTGAAATCGTCACAATGGTTAAACTCTACCGCTCATTCGTAAGGCAGATTCCCCTGAGAAGAATGAGCAAGAAACTCTAGGGGTTGCTCTTTGTAAATAACATTTACAATATTTTTTTATTTGAAACATCAGATTGAGACTACCTCCATGAGCTAAACGGGTTACTACCACGGATTTTTGTCATCCAAGTACGCAGAAGTTGTATAATAACCTTTAGTATAAAGTTTTTGTTTCACTATAGTTTTAAACCTCGTGAAAGGCAAATTTTGTATATCAACCGGAATCTTGTTATAGAAGCGTATACATTGCCCCTTAAATGATTGTTTGACTTTGTGAAGACGACTATCAAGAAAAGCTAGTTTATTTTTATTCCTCGTATTAATGTTATGTCTGTCACTATTTTTCATAAAGAAATTACTATTCCTTTTAACATAAATTATATTTTCATAAATGTATTGTGAGGCTAGTGTAAGAATGTCAATTTCCTTAAACTTATCTCTCAAAGATACTTTGGGGCCCAGATTGTAAATTGCCCTAACTGCACGTTTCTGCAGGACAAAGATTCTATTGATATCGGCGGCATTACCCCAAAGCAAAATGCCGTATGTCATTAGACTGTGAAAGTAGCTGAAGTAAACCAATCTAGCGGTTTCGACGTCTGAAAGTTTCCTTATTTTTTTAATCGCGTACACTGCAGAGCTGAGCCGTTTTGACAACTTACTTATATGGGGACCCCATTGCAATTTAGCATCTAACGTTATACCTAGAAATACAACTGTATCCACAAGATTCAATTTTTCGTTTCTAACTACAATGTTTGTAACCGTCTCTCTAACATTGGGTAATGTAAATTTCACACAATTTGTTTTTTTCTCATTAAGAAGTAGGTTATTAACAGCAAACCAATCAACTACTTTAGATATAGCATCACTTACAGGAGTTAACGAAAACATTTAATGTTTATTCAAGTAAATATTAGTTCAAGATGCGCAAATAACAGGCACCAACTAAAATTTACGTAATATAATTATTTTGAAACAGAATAGCAAAATGGGGAGAAAAAAAATTCGTTACTTTGCAACACTTTCGTATCTTGTTGCCGCGAAATTATTTTTCTGTTTTAGTGAATATTTACATAAAAATATGAGTTGGAACGCATTACTTACTTGTGGAATGCGATGTTAGTGTCTATTTTGTTTGTCTGTTGTATTTTTACACCCATTTACCGCACATTTCGTCATTTTTAGCAAAAAATTTTGGAGCTGTTCGCGGTGCAATATGACCTTGAGCACTAACAGCCCGCGCGCTCCTGGGACGCGTTTGGAACCCTCTAACTTGCCTCACTTAGCGTGTGCGGGCTAGGTTTCTATGCGTTATTATTCTAAGTACATAACCATGTAACTCTACAGTTAATAATTTGTTATAAACTATAGTTAAATGTTTGTGTATCAAGTATTTTGTAATACCATGGTAATACCTAACCCTTCCTTAATTTGTTTTCGTTAAATAGAAACAGAAACTTTGTCGGAAGACAGTATTTTTTTCAACTCTATCCAATAAAAAAAAAATAACTAGAAAAATAATGAATTCCTTATATAGTAGTGATGAAACAGACTCAGTCTTTTAAGATCTATTAAAACTACTCGACTACATTTTACAGGACTGCTCAAAAATTAAGACTCAGTCGTTATACTATAAGTTTGATATTGAATAAAAAACAAGACAAATATATATAGATTTATATAGGTTCGAATCCGGCCGGATCGAAGGAATTTTTTCTAAGTGTTCGTTTATATAAGTGTTCGTTCGTATATATCTTTGTATTAATAATTATAACAAACTAGTGGAGTAATTTCACATAAAAAATAATTGAATAATATCATTTCAATAAAAAATGTAATGAGAAATATTTTTTTAGTCTTTCGTCCAGATTTTGACAATTGTTTGTAGGACATTGCGTCTCTAGTATTATTTATGCTGACTAAAGCAACAAAATGTACCAACCATCTATCAAAAATGAAATCGGGTTCGGACGATACAAATTTAATGTCATCTCTCGAGGTGCAACTGAACTCGATGCGACTAAATTTAATTATTTTTGACACACGATACTCGCATCTGGGCTCATTAGGGTTGCGTTGCTTTAAACCGACCCCGGGTTCAGATGCTACAATCCCCATTTCTCACCTTACCATTCCAGCGTCCAGCTTTACCTTAGCATTCCAGCTACTGTCCCGCACCAGTTTGATCGCCCGTTCGAGCGTCTCTCGCCCCTTAGCCACCACACTGTCCCCCACTTCCACGCACGGCATTCGCCCGCTGAAGTTCGCCGCCGTGTATCCATACGTCACATTTGCTATTAGCTTGAGACCTGACAAATCGGAAATAAAACTATTTTTTTCGGATCTAAATCAGGTATATTTGGTTTTTCAAACACAACAACGTTCATGGTCACGGATGATTTAAACGAATTGTCGGTTTGTTTGAAAAGTTTTTTTTAGAGGCCTGAAACGTTCGGGCGTTTATGTTAAAGTCAAATAATTATTTATCCCATAGGTAAAATTTTTACACTTAAAAACGTCATTTTTGATGCTACTGCTCCACTGTGATTCCCCCATAGGCCATAAATCAAAAAAAATCATTGGCTTATCCCGGTTAGATCAACTCACTAAGTTAGTAACTAGTTAACAAGCTTCCAAAAACTATAAATATCAATGTAATTAGGTCACGTTATCATTCACTTTTGTGCATCGGAAGTGAGCGCATCGCGAGACTAATTATCACCACGTGTGAGTCATCGAAACTTAATCACTTTGTTTTTGAGTGTCACTATTCCAAATCAAGTGTTTACGTGTTGTGAAAGCATGGAGATCCAAGAGCATGGTATGTACTTTTATTATCAATTTTTTTTAATTTTTTTTATGCATATTTTTTTTATATAATTTTTTTATTGAAGGCAGTTTTTTGGTGAAAATTTTTGGCATAACTTAATTTCCTTTAGACCTACAACTTTTGGCTGCGCTGAGCTGCACCGGAGGTATATGGTTTTTGAATAAGGAGTATGTCCTTATTAAGAGCTATAAGTTTCATTTGCATCTTGCTGCCTCTTCTTGGCTTAAAGGGGTGTCAAAGTATGCATGTCCATAGTATTGAATTTTTAATTTTTTTTTAAGTTCAGCTTTCATATTGTTTTAGGTACATTTTTCAAATGTTCTGTATCGAGGATGACAATTTTTGATATTTGGCACTCTAAAGTGGGTAATCCAAATGAAAAAATGCAACACGTCCTGAGCACTTTGACCGAAACATCATCCCTTTCTGACGACATCGAAAATATTGATTTAGAGACTTTAAGCCTTAAAATTAAGAATATTTGTAAACGAATTTCCCACTACTGGGCAAAGTCGAATCGTACTAGATCTTAATTCTTAGAAAAATATTCAGATTGGCTGCATGTCGTTGAAAATATTGATGTACAGCGAACTGAGTTACGTGTATCTCAGAGCTTTGACGAAGTTAAACCATCAACTTCTTCATCGCATGGCCGTCCGAGAATTAACTTTGACGACACCAGTAAACGTACAAAAAGGAGAAGATTGGCTAGTTTGTCTAACCAAGACCCTTCTCTTGTACAGTCATTGCTCAATGCGTCCGATAGCTTGTCTTGTCCTGAAATCGATTCTAGCGAAGTTTTATCGCTCATTGTTGAAGCTCAGTTAACTCGACATCAATATATATTAGTAAAGAAATTTATAGACAATAAGTTTTCAAAAACCATTTTCCCATCTTACCAAAGTGTCGTGGAATCTAAAAAACACTGTTATCCTTCAGATATTACTGTTACAGAATCATCCGCCGAAGTCGAACTTCAAAGTTTATTAGATAATACTGCCAATCGGATTCTCAAGTCTCAAAAAGATGTTTTGGATAGTGTACCTAATGAGTCTCTAGATAAGATATCTTTGATAGGGAAATGGGGTTTCCATGGCAGTACAGGGCATTCAGAATATAAACAGTGTTTTTCTGACTCCACTCTTGAAGACAGTAGCCTGTTTGTTACTTCGTATGTGCCACTTCAGCTTGTTTTGACAACAGATAACAAAGAAAATTCAGTAGTTTTGTGGAAAAATCCTCGTCCTTCATCAACTCGATACTGTCGTCCTATACGCCTCCGATATTTGAAGGAATCGACTGCAGTGTCAGTTGAGGAAGAAGCTCATTTTAAAGATAAAATAAGGAACTTGCAGCCTACTGTTTTCAAGGAAGAAGATCGCGAATATCGCATTACTCATTGTTTGCAACTTACTATGGTAGATGGTAAAGTGTGTAATGCACTTAGTGGTGTTTCTTCATCAAAATGTTTTATTTGTAACGCCTTGCCCAGTGAAATGAACAAAATTGACGAATGTTTAAATAAGGAAGTCGATGAGAGTAAATATGAATTTGGTTTATCACCTCTTCACGCGTTAATACGTTTTTTTGAATATTTTGTTCATGTCGCGTACAAGTTAGATGTTAGGAAATGGCAAGCTAGGTCCGCTAATGACAAAATGCTTGTTGCTGCAAAAAAATCATGTGTTCAGACTCAATTTAGAGAAAGATTAGGGCTTATAGTGGATAAGCCTAAAAGTGGCGGAAGCGGAACATCATACGATGGTAATACAGCCAGGCGGTTTTTCTCGAATTCAGAAATTTCCGCTGAAATTACTGGGATCAAGAAGGATCTCCTAGATCGTTGCTGGATCATCCTTCAATGTTTAAATTCGGGATATAATATTAATAAGACGAACTTCGAAGAGTTCGCTTTAGAGACGGCTCGGCAGTTAGTTGCCGAGTATCCGTGGTATAACATGCCTGCTTCCGTTCACAAAGTTCTAATTCATGGTGCTAATGTTATAGATTACGGTTTGTTATCAATCGGAGAGTTGTCTGAAGAAGCAGCTGAAGCGACTAACAAATACATCAAGTCTTTTAGAAAAAATCATACGCGTAAAATGAGTCGCATTGTGACCAACACAGATTTAGTAAATAGGCTGCTTCTTCATTCAGATCCCTTCATAACAGGTCTACGAAAGTTACCTGTTAAAAAAAAAGGTGTACTGTCAAAAGCTGTATTAGACTTGTTATGTATTTAAAGTTAATATTGTTGAGATTTAATGTATTTTGGTATAATTTGTGTTTTGTTTGTATTTTGTAAAATGAACTTTTTTATGTATTTTTATTGTTTTAATTTATTCATTTGTGGTTATTGTTAATACAAATAATCATTATTTACACAGTTTTACCATTAAAAGTCGCAGTATAAAATGTTTTAGATACATCGTCTAAAAACAAAATTACTGCGAGACATTTTTACACCTAAATATTGTCAAATATTTTTTAAAATGTATAATTTTATTAATTTACGTTTACCTAATCATATTTTAACGTAATAAAATAAAAAAAAAATAATAATTTCGGAGTTACGTATTTATGACCGCCTTAGTATGGAGCGTGAATCACCGTGATGCTCGTTCACTACGCCTGACCTCCCTAAGAAGAACGAGCAAGAAACTCTAGGGATTGCTCTTTTCAAATAAACTTAAATGCTATGGAATACACTTTGAATCATAATTGTGTGGAATCTAGACTTTTGCTGTCTTTCCATACTTCTTTACCTAAATCTGTCGGCCTCGTAATGTATGTATACATACATATAAATAACTATCCTACTTTATCTGTCACTACTCCCATAAAGCTATTGCTCGTCATCAGAAAAAAACGGTATAAAATACGGAATTTAGATCCAAAAAACTAGTTTCATTTCCAATGTGTGGTAATCGCGGGAGAATTCGACCTGACAAAATATTTATAACTCATAAACCAATCATAACGTTGATGACCATCCCGCCTTTAGAAGTTTTAATTTCTCGTCCTCAAGATGGCTCAATGACCAATTAGTCTGAGCACTATAGGAGGACGTCGAAATATTTGAAAAAATAACTTTTATACAGGGCTATTTGTAATACGTTGGCAATCTCGTAGTACTGTGTTACTAACATCATAAACAACTTTTGTTCCATGACTTTTATTCATCAGATTTAACTTTCATACAAAAATAACAATATTTAAAAAGTGATAAATCTGTCATAGATTTCTCATAGATGGCGCTACGACTAAAAAGTCGTTGAAAGACCAAGTACAAAGACACGACGCAAGCACATAGAAGAATTCGTGAGGTCCGTTGGTTCGTTCCGTGGCTTAGTTGGTATAGCGTCTGGCACGTAGCGGTACGCAAGAACACGTCGGTTCGAATCCGACCGGATCGAAGGAATTTTTTCTGAGTTTTTTTTCTGAATGTTCGATCTTTGTATTAATAATTATAACAAACTAGTGGAGTAATTTCACAAAAAATAATTGAATATCAATTCAATAAAAATTTAATTTATATTTAAAAAGATCAATCTAAACAATCATAACTCTGCGGTAGTGGGGGTCAGGGGGGGGGGACACTTGCACGTTTAATGCAGATCTAAAAAGTATCAGATAGTACATCAAAAATTTAAAAGTTTACTTTTGGTAAATTTATTATGTTTTATAAACAGTCATGGTACAAAAGTTGTTGCTTATGAGGTTTGTAATATACAAGGTTGTTATTATTTAACAAGCAACCCTGCATATTGGCATCTGAGTGATTTTTCTGGCACATTATTACTACCAAATAGATACATACCCAGTTGTCTGGAATGCATGGCCTTTTTAACTCCCTCATCGGTTTGCAGCTTCATTCCCTTCTTCACGGCCTGTCTTGCAGCCAAAATCCTGCGCAGCAAAGCTGGCAGTATGCCCCTTCGTACTGATGGCTTCACGAACCCAACTCCCACGGGTGACCAGTTTACGTACCCGTTTTTGATTAGCGTTTCTAATTTTATTTTAGGAATTTTAAGACGCCATGCTCCGAATTCGTAGGCTGCGTCACTAGACAAAAAAAACTCGAATTTAATTTAAACTGGACGGAAGCTTGGTGAGAGAGGTAGAGCTCGCCCTGCATATCTCAACCAGAATGGGAATGTCCTTGAAAAGGCCAGGTTAAAGGTACCAGAAATAAACTGGCATGTATGAAGGGATCGTTGTGGTTGAGGAAGCGGAAGAGGTTTGTCAAGAGCACAGCGAGTGAAGGTTGTGGTCACTACTCAACCCAGCGTGGGACAGGCGTTACGTACGAAATATAATGTAAAAGAACCAATCACGACAACAAAGAATACCAGCGCAAAGTCCGCTAAGGCCGGTCTGATACTACGAATAAATTACATTAAAGAAAAAAACACAGACATCAAAAAAAAACCCAGAAAGCAATACCAAAATAACTTAAGTACTTTTTAGGCAGTATATAAATGAATTGAAACAATTTATTTCAGACAGTTACAAGTCCATATGGTGTTAGTAGGTACTTACTACTACGTTAGTAGAAAGCAAAGTGTTCATTTTCATGAATAAGAATGGATATCCGATACTTAAGGATTGGGCTGTCCATCCTCTCTGCTATCACCTTAAGAAGACTGTTGGTGCTGCCTCTCACTCTGGCCAACAGGGATGCCACTCTCTTGCGTACGACTGTCTGAAAACTATCAATTCTAGTCTCTGCGAACATCCCTGAGGCACTACCGTATCGAGGCAGCCCCAACAGTAATAATAAAGTGGAACCAGTTACATATACAAAATAATAAAAAAAAAAAAATTCTCGTGAATGAAATGCGGAAAAAAACAAAAACAATATCTTACCCAGTAATGTTCTGTACGCGGCCAATGCAAGTAGAAAAGCAATAGTTATACGCGATCATCATCGACGGATACAGACTCTGGAAGTCCAGGACTATCATTGGATCCGAGTAAAACCGGGATTCTGAATGACAACATATAAATAAATGTGGTTATTATGACACAAAGATTGAACAAACACAAAGAAGAACTGTATCGGGTCTGCTGACTCAATGTGGTTATTGCTCTTACCAATTGAGCTAAGGATTTTACAATTTCTATCTTTCTCGTTGCAGATCTTTGAGTTTAAATGATTTTTTGCCGTAGCGCCACCTATGAGAGCTTCTTCACTCAGCAGAAGAGGAGCGGAGATGTCGCTATATTAATGGATATGTTTAATTAAGATAATATACAGGTAAGGTAAAGAAGACAATAAAAGTTTAAATACTGGAATGTTAAACTAGGATTTTTAAATTATATGAATAATATTGGGTCCCAGCGGCAAAGTTCCCAAGATGCTGGCAACGTTCTCCCTTTGTGTAGCTATGCTAATGCGTTGGGCAAGGTAGCTGCCGGCGCTCGTCCTATCCTCCGCGGCCGAATGTGGGCGGTTGGCCCGAGATGGGCGCTCCAAGGGACTCTCTTCGGAGAGTCCGCGCGGAAGCGCGTTAGGTGTTGCGGCGGAGCCTGTCATCAGATCCGCCGCGGGGGCTGGGGGAGCAGCCACTGAACTTCACAGATGAGTGGATGCTGTCCTGGCCCCCCGTGGCCCCTGGGTAGCGGACTCGGGGGAGTTCGCTGCCCATCATAAAGGGGCCCGGGATGGAAGGCTCGTCTGGTGTTCGGCGAGCCTCACATTCGGAGTCGGGGGACCGATGTGTCTCCCTTCTCGGGGAGGGGCTGCGCGGGGCGCAGCCAGCCGCTGGGGGGGCGCGGACGAGTGCAACAGCGTACACGTACCCCCACCTACAGTGGAGAGGAGGAACCCGGAGTGTTCCTCCTCTCCGAGTTTAGTGCGGTCGGGCTGCTCCCCTTCAGGGTTCAGCCCAGACCCACATAACCCCGGCTCTGCCCCCGCGGGGCCGGGGTATCTGTAAGCAGATTCCAACGGATTAACAAAAAAAAAAAAAGGTAGCTGCCGGCCCTTTTTTCCAGACAGTTTATTAATTTGTTCTATAAAATTTTGTACAGATGAAGGGCACTACACTGGGACTCAACGGGTCAAGGGTTTCGATTCCAAAGGCTGTAAATAGGTAGTCGGACCTGACATCTTGGTAATTACAATATTTCTATTGAATATCATAATGTTTTTTCTATCATATTCTTTTTTTTAAACTCCACTAGTTTGTTATTTTTTCTCAGTGACTATCCAGGTCCAGCTCTTAAATGGACCTAATAGAGTTGCTAGGTCTTACAACCGATTAACCAGACAGACACAGCCAGCATGTTAAAGGATTTTGTGTCTGTTAGTTTGATATTCACACACGCACCCACGAGCGCGCGCACCCATTGACGCTCGCACACACACATTCATACACACACTAACACACATATACATTTTAAGATTAAAATTAAATTTACAATTAGAAGTTAAGAATGTTGAAAATTGTTAAAAAAATTGTTTGTTTTGACGTTGTTTGGGAATGTAAAAATTAAATTAAGTATAAGCAAAAAATGTTAAATGTGCATTTATAGCTACGGAAGAGCGGTACCTCCTGACACAGGCTTGATAAGCTTAATTTTTTTTATAGCTTAATTTAAGTACCATCCACTGTTAATGTAAAGTAAATTCTATAACTAAAATAAACATTTTATTATATATTACATAATTGCGATTCACAACTGGCCGATCGGAAACTTTTGACATTTCAAATCGGAACAATAGTTGCTTTAACTCACAAATTAGAAAGAGATAGTAGGAATCAGGTTCATCTTCTCGCTCGGAAACCCATCTGATTTCGGGACTGCCCGATCGATGCGATTCAGATTTTAATCAAAATCAGCATGTCGATATCCTTTTGACGGTATAACCAGTGGTTTTAACGATAATACTGAGCCAGAAACACGTGTTGACGTAACCTGGGTATTTTTCAACTTCCATTAGCCGGCAGAAACAACAAAATAAAAAAAACCCGCGACCACATCTATTTAGGAGATACATACTCTATACATCTTTTTTACCTGGTTCAAAAATTAGAGGTAAGCATTCTGGTGCCCGCATCGCAGCCCGCTGTCTCACTGTAGGCGACAACGCAACTAGATTCAAGGGCCTGGCAGCGCGGAGCATAAGCGACTCCACTCGGAACTGTGACCCTCGTGATAGTACTTCCCACCATTGAAGTCCGAATAGTCTTGCCAACTCTGATGTACGATCTGCAGAAATTTATTCATCGTCATTGACATACTCCGAATGTGTGCTAACGAGGTGTGCAAGGTCAAATTGAAATGTATTTCCAGTTGATTTAAAAACAGAAACAAAGTATAAGACGTGCTTGAGCATGAAAGAAAACAAAAATGATAAATCAAAGAAAGCGTCCCAAAAACATGTACGAGACATTTCAATTTAGAATTCAATCTCAAACTGATAAAAAAGTGATGTAAATAAAAAAAAATTGTAGCGGCTACTGCGCTACGTCAATAAACAGAACACAGCTGACCGCAGCAGGAAAGACGGAAATACTATTATGGTGAATTCCGATAGATGGATAATTTGACAGCACTTACTGATAATATCCAGCTTCTCCAACATCCTCAAAGTGCCGGACAATTTGGTCAAATAATATTCCACTGGAATCCATCTTAGAATCCTCGATTCCTCATTCCACCATTCCGATAACTGCGCATAGCTATACTTCGGTACTCTCTCATTCAAAACTTCGTACATACAATTCTCAAAACTGTAACTGGATAACGCTAGTTCATGTCGAAATAATCTCCAAACATTGAACATGACCCTTCCAATGATTCTACCTTCGAAATCATTTTCTTCGTTCCTCATTTTTTTCTGTCGATATTTTTCTGTTATTCTTGAAATCTCCTTAACAATTTCCAAGCCTAACACTTGTGCCCGTTCTAGAATGTATCCCCAGGAATTCATTTCAATTTCATAACCACACATGATGTCTGGATCATGTTTTTTCACTAATTGAATAACTCTTTCCAGAATGTCATTTTCGCTATCAACGTAACTAATATCAGTATCAAATACACATCTATGTAGTAATTTTGGTGGCGTCCTATCGTCGACGACAAGGATTTCAGTTTCTGACTTAGGTAATGTATGATTCGGAGGGCAATCGTTAGTGATTGTAATAAAGACTGCTTGTATAGGATCTATTGTCGGATCGGGGTGTAATTCTCCTCTTATCGATGCATGTACTTCTATTAACATTAGAGTTAGGAAGTCGACCTGGAAAACGTCCGTACACTACACAAGGCACTCTTTACTTCACGTTATTTTGGAGGGTGACTATTCATCAAAGCGAAGAATAAACATGACGGCTTCCCTTGTATCTCGAAAAAATCAGCTATTCTACATGATTTGGTCGAAAAGGTACGAATATTAAATGTTTTAAAAACAAGTGATCTTTGACACCGCCTATACCTATTCGACCAAAATCTCAAAATGCTGTAAAATAAAAAAGGACCCGACTATGTTGGCCCAATCCGGAAAATAATTCGGATTGCGCTAACGTAGTCGACTATGGACATTGATTGGTATAGTAGGTACAGTCAAGAGCACATCACACTTTTTACTTTGGACCGTTCTTATCGTAAGCGGCATAGAGTTGGATTTAAGTGTTAAGTGTCAAGCTTGACGTGGTCTTGGCCCTGTACAGCAGAAAAAATTAATATATTGATGGCTTTGCGGTTCACTGTTTCGATTGTGCAGTGTTCCATGACTCCCGGGTCCCACATCAGACGCCAAAATAATATGGTTATGACGTTTATTTAGGCTAGATACTTACTTCAACAGTAGGTGATTCGATACTGCTGTTCTCCTTTGTACTTTCACTGTTTCCAAAACAAAGAAAGGATCCGTCTGGTTGCATTGTAACTTG
This sequence comes from Hyposmocoma kahamanoa, assembly GCF_003589595.1. NCBI lineage: Eukaryota > Metazoa > Arthropoda > Insecta > Lepidoptera > Cosmopterigidae > Hyposmocoma > Hyposmocoma kahamanoa. The sequence continues at coordinate 5,035 of NW_020655767.1, read as the reverse complement.
AAGTGAATTTAAATTTGTTATATCCTGTGGAGTAGGAGGCCGGTTTTCTGATTGAATTTCAAATAAACTGTTCAGTACTGCGCAATATTTTATTAAACTTTAACGAATAAAGAAAAAAGTTTTTAGTATAATTTACTGTTTTTACCTTATCCTGAGCTTCTAAACTTATACTGCTATTAATTTCATTTTCATTCAAACCAATAGCTTGCGAATTTTCCAAATCATCTACATTTTTGCTTATTTCAGTATGTTCCACTTTATTTACTAGCATCTCATTATTGCTATTTAACCATCTAATAACTTCGCTTCGTAAAGGAGACCTTTTCACTGGTTGTAAAATACACTGTTTATTTCCAGCTAATAAAGTTTTTAACAATTCTGGTTTTGTCTCTTCACACATTTCATTTGTTTGCAAAAAGATGAGTTGTCGCCACTCTTCTATGCTTGTTGTGTTCAACACTTTTTCTAAAGGCTTTTGATCTCTAGCTAATTTACTTTGCAGTTTCAGTACTAATTGTCCGATTTCTACTTTTTCTCCAACGTCTTTATGGTCCGAAAAATAAGGTTCAGGGTTTTTGTGTTTGGGTATTTTGTAATTGTCTAATGTGGTGACGATGTACCTGTTTGTTGGCGGCCTTATTTTTGGTGTTATTATTACTGTATTTGTCTTCTGTTGGGTGTGCGTAACTTTTGGTGAGATTTCTATTTGGACTTGTCGGTTTTCTTCAATTGTAGATATATTCATTTCTTGTTTCATATTATGATTGTCAAAACAATTAGTTACTTCATCTTGTACGTTTTTTGTAACACGCTCCCATTTGTTTTCTTCCAATACAGAGGTATGCATGTGCATTTCATTACAAATCTCCATCGAATGATTTATGTGTTCGTTTGTTTGACTGGCTTCTAATGATATATCGAATATTTTGGACATATTATAAAAACTCACGATTCCTTTTCCATTTTCGGGTGTAGACTCATAAGAATCACTAAAGTCATCATTTATTTTATTGGTACTATCATTAGCTAGATTAATTCTAGAAGGTCCAGCTACTGGTTCAAATTGCTTATTGATATCATATATCTCGGCAGCTCCTAATGTCATTTCATGTTTGACTGATATTTTGTTAACTAAATCTAATATAGACTCATTAGTCTTTTGGTGCTTACTTACACTTTCGCAATCCGTATTTATAGAATTGTCAAGCGCACTTGGAATATCTGCCTTAACTGTCCTTTTAAGATGTAAATCAGAAATACTATCTATGGTTTCTCTGGAAGCATTGATTTCGTCTAAATCGTTATTATTATCAGTTTTTGAAGAGTTTTCTACATGAAGGTTTGATTTCATTCCTTTTTTATTCTTAGGTCTCGATAATCCTAATTTGAATGGCCTTGTTTTCCTTTTTCTAACTTTTTTAATATCTGGAATCAATGAAATTCAAAGAAAAGATGAAAGAGAAATTTATACGAATCTAGTGGATAAATCTGAAAGTATCTTACGTTCATCGTCACATGTTCCATCAAGCTGTGGTATATTTGCTCCATCCCAGAAGGAATCATTCCAGTTCGGTGAACTTTCCTCATTATCATCTTTACTGGAATAAAATATTAAGTCAGTCAACATGGTTTTAGTTTGATCCCTTTAACTATTATAGACGTCACTTGATAGGAGAATACCTGATTGACGCATTGCTAAGAGTCACAATGTTACTGGAAGACCTAAAGACGCATAGTTGTTTTAAAGTGAAGGTAAACATTAAGGACGCTTCAAGAAATTTTATAATCGATTTTCAATTAACTAATATCTAGAAAATCAAATCTTTTACCACAATGTTATTTTAATTAAAAAAGAAATTTAGTTCATTATTGTAATTAAAGAATATTATTTTTCAAAAGAAATTGGATTAAAAGTACGGCAATGTCGTGTTTTGGCTTGCCTTTCGAAAGGATGTAAAAGAATCGTATCATCATCGAAAGCTTGCGAGTAATCAGCGTCATCGGAATCCTCTTCGTACTTTTCTGCTTCAGCTGGGGTTCCCATGACGCTGTCTTCTTCTATAGGTTTTTCATCCATGTCTTGAAGCATATCTACTAGCTCGAGATCGTCATTATCCACTAGAAATGTAATATGATATTGCTCATTATCATTTTTGTTATAGTATTTGTTGAACTCTTGGATTTTTTATTTGTGGCATGATGGTAAAAAAAAGTATATTTTACCCTTCAGTACTCTGGTAAAAATCTTAGTTGGTATTGCAACTAAATGAATACCACGGAATGAGACTTTTTAGTCCCAGTGTGTGAAATAACAAGGGCAAATTTAAATTTAAAGTGTTGTTGTTTTTAGTTCAAATTTTATGTGTACTTATTTTGTTCTTTCATAATTTTCTTCACTGTAGAATGATTCGTGGTAACACGATGATGTCTTACCGCAAAATATGACCAATGTTAATATTGTCTAAAGCTATTTGTAGCAACTTAATCACTGTTGTGGTACCCTGTTGAAGAAATTACAATGAAATTTGCAGAAGCCAATTAAAATAACTTACAATGAACTTGACTGTAATGCAACGAGAGACTACAATTCAAAGCGACATTCTCATCCACAATAGTATCATCTGCATCGCCAACCAGAGTTTCATCTAAGCTTTTCCGTATACTATCATTGGTACCAAAATTCTCTGGGAGATGCATACTAACATCAACGGCATTAAACAGTTGTGTTCCTTCTAGACTTTCCGCCGGATAATGTACTGGTTCCTTTGGTTTATTAGTTTCACTTTTATTCTGTAAATCATCCTTCGGTTTTAGTTCATTGTTCAAATCACTCTCAACAGGTTTGTCAATCAAACCAGATATTTTCACCAAAATCATCTTCTCAAACTTGTAATGTGTCTCGGTTTGATCTGTATCAAATCTTGCTTGAGTTAAAGTTTTGGAACCTATTGAGACATTCAATTGTTTTCTTCGTTCCATTTCTTGGTGCCATACTTCTTCTAAGCCTGGGTTTTCTATTCCATCTCCTTTGCCAATTCTTTGTCGGTTTATTATGTGCGAAGCAATGCAGTCGGCTTCGAAGTGACACATGCTTTCAGGTTTCAAATGGAATTCATCATCGCTTATCACTGGTTCATTACTATTCTGAGATAGCCCAGATCTTCTAAATTTCACTGTTTGTAAATCAATGTTACTCATACCAAACAGATTGAAGTCTATAAAGAATTGTAGCGTGAAATTCAAATGGGACTCATGAGGTTGGAATGATTGGCCCAATATAGCGCCATTGCTACACAGTTCTACTGCTTGTTTTATTAAGTTAGGACTGTAGAGGAATATCTTAAGGTAAAGGTGGTCTTTGTCGTGAAATCCGTAAAACGGTCTGTAAAGAAAATATCAAGGTTTAAATTGTTTTGACATTAAGTAGAATAAGCAGATGGTACATAGTAAATGCCATTGCAGACATTTATAATTTGTTTATGATAAATAGTGATGGATATAACATTAACACAAGGAATTAAAATAAACTGGATGTTCTTGCTAATTATCTAATGACTTTGAGTCACAAATTCATTTAAGGGGCAATGTCATGCTTCTATAAAAATATTCCATTTGATGTTCAACATTTGCATTTCCAAGATTTAAAACTATAGTAACACAATAAATTTATACTAAAGGTTATTAAATGATAATAAATATGATATGATACAATACATGGATGACAAAAATCCGTCTCAATCTATTATGTAAAATGTTCTTCATTAATATTATATTAGTTCATAAAAATGTCTTGTCATTTCTCATAATGCTTGCGAATAATGGTAAAGTTCGTCATAGATACAGTACAGATGTTGTGGTAAATATAAATTGTACTACTATGCACAGTATTATTGAACTTGTTAATACTTACAATCCTTTAACCAAAGAGATTTTGTACACATGTTGATTGGCAGAAGTTGCTTGCTTTAGTGCTATGTTCAGAGCTTTGTCAAGACTTGCAGCTATCTGAAAAATGACACAAAAAATTAAAACTAATTAAAATCATTATTATAAGTATCACATAATGTAACTTGTTAAATATCTTATTATTTCTGTTATCTAGATTCTCGCCTCTCTCATGGCCTAAAATATAATATACGCATTTTCAAATGGGAGATGCATTATTCCCTAACACACTCGGTCGGGGTTAAAAACTGGTGAACAATATGTGCCGTATCAAGTTTTCTACTCTACAAAATTTCTACAAAATATTAGCGTAGCTTGTGTAGCACTTTATCATTGTAGCCAGCGATAGATCATTTGTGATTACTACCACACACAACACAACACAAAGGCCCTAAATTCGTAACATGCACTGCATCTACTACATCCACTGCATGCACCACCTGTTCCGAATTTGCGGCCTAATTACGACTTGAAAAGATTCTTAGCTTTGATTGTCTTAAGTCTCCTCTAGAAGTATAATATTAACCAAGGACTTAGATTTTATGTCCATGAGTTTGTTAGTGTTGCCTACATTGGTGATGCTGCCAGACCCAAGTAGAAGATGTAGAGAATCTCGACATGCTTGTAAAATTAAAGACAATTTGAGTTGACTATAATACGTTGCTGGCAATAGGCTGCTGGTTTACAAGAGTAGTGCCATTAATCGCTAAACAGTGGTGATTTCTTACAGAAGTACAATTCAAAAGTAAACGTTTCTTTTGAGCGTTTTGAGTTCATACAAAAAGTTTGTTACATTGTGGTAGGGATGAAATAACATGAATGTGGTGTTAGTTGATTGGTTCAGTCTATATAATGTGCCCTTGACGAGTGCTTAGTTACTGTTTTGAAAGTTATATTATTTTCATTACGAAAATTCTGTTGCATTCGCAACAATTTGCTACGAGGTGAAAAAGGGTCTAATCCATTTTATCTGAAATCTAGTCTCTCCTTACATCTATGTATACAGCGTGTCCCAAAATTCAACGATAAGCGGGCTCTGGAGGGTGGACCTGCGCATAACTACTTGAGGAAAAATAAGAAAAAAAATCTA
>NW_020655766.1:0-15306 GCF_003589595.1 Hyposmocoma kahamanoa | reverse complement strand
AATAACAATTTATTATTAATTAAACGTTATACATAGGTAGGTATATATATACATACCTACCTACCTAATGAAGAAAAGGAAAATATGTTTTTATAAAACAAAAAATATAAAAAACTTGGAATAACAAAAATAAACCTTCTTCTAGGTTTTTCAAAAAACTTAAATGAAACTTAAAAAAGAAATAATAATCATAACAAAAATAATCTGTGGTACTTGCTCTTAAATTCTAATTAAATTCTCTTAAGAAATCACAGCATTTTAGTCAAAATAGGAAGGAACTTAAAATTATTTGAAAGGTAAATTATCATAAAAAGTGTGGCAGTCTTTAGGTATGACATTCTTGAGCTCTTGAAGGTGATCATACTTTGCCTTGGAAATTGGTTGCCTGGATTCATAAAGCAAAGGCTCACTGTTAATCAAAGACGTAATCTTCTTTGGTCTTCTAGGCAATGGAACAAAATCGTCTGAAAACTGGAGTTTATAATCTATGGTGCCATTTGAATTATATCTCAGTGCTTTTATATCAATAACACAACGATCACCCGCTCCTCGACCAGGTCTTATTGATTCATAAATCAGGTAATCTTTAAGACCAAAGTCTTTAAAAAACGTATAATCAGGCGTTATAACTTCGTAAGGACTTGGTACTTTTCTGGTCTCCTTTGTTATTGTGGCGTATTGAAAGGGTAAAAATACTTCCCGATTTTTCAATTTCCTCTCAATCACCGAGTGGACTGAATCAACTTCCATCTGCGTATGACCTTTCTCCAAGTACTTCTGAGTTATTACTACGTTCTTAGACATAGCCAAACGCAACAAAGCATTCGATACAACATTATTTCTGTTCTGTGCTGTACAACCATCTGTAAATATAACGACGTCCTTGCAATCATTATCCAGTAATTTAGTTACGTAGTCCACGAAAAAAGATGCGTAAGTAGTGGCTTTTAAGTCGCATGCTGTCTCATCGAACCAGTAACACGTGACTCCATTATTGCCAAGATTGTACACAGAAAAGTTATGCACGGCGAGTTTTGTTTTAAAATAAAGAGCACTGGCATTGAGAAATGGACATAGTTTGACGGCCTGAAGATCTATTGTTAATGCATGTATGATCCCTTTTTGTGCTAATTCTTTGTCAGAACGTTTTTCGGTCCTAGCTAAGTCTTTTCGTTCGATATGTTTAGCATACTGCTCATCTGATAAATTGCCAACTTTGTGAGCGCAGCACAGGTCGCAAGCATCCTTTTTTGGTTGAAACAATCCAATATTCTCCTCAAACAAAACGCTTTCAAATACTTTTCTAGATGCCACAGGTTTATTTTCTGAAGCCGAGTAGTCTACATAAAGGCGATACAACTGTGATTTTGATTGTATGATGGGTTCTAAGTACAACTTTGAAGTAGATTGTCTACAGTAATGGGATGGTAATTTCGGTAGTGCAGTTAAATATTTTTTAGCTAATTCTCTTTTGGGTTCTTTTTCTATGACTTCTGTTGTTTCCCGTTCCACAATATTTGTTCTATCTCCAAGCCAATAGCGAACTGTCCATTCTTTTATGCCCAGTGTTTCCAAAAACGTTTTCAAGCAAACTCTTTCTTTTTTATCATAAACTTTTAGATAGTAAATTTTAGTATAACTTCGTCTTGAATTTGAGCCGTTGCTTTTTCTACATAATATAGGTTTTTTATCCACCATTGAAGATATGTATCTACATTTTTTTCTCTTGCCAAGTCATCTTCCAGTAGGTAGTTATTAAATATTTCTGATCGAACTTCTTCTGTTAATTTTGAACAGTACATAGCTTTACCACCGAAACATTTTGTTGACATACATAATGGACCCATTACTCTTGCTGGCTTAGGATCGTTCTGAACAAATTTTGTGCCCTCTTTTTTAAATCCAATGTACTCTTTTCCCATCATTCTCTGTCTCTTATTTTTCATTCTCTTCCAATTATTCTGATCTCCTTTGCGTTTTTTTCTATTTTTTTTATTTTCTTCCATTTCCCTTTCTGGAAACCACTCTACACAATCTGGCGTTAATGGCTTTAAGTTTGTAATGTCTGATAAGTTGACAAAAGAAGGATCATCAGACGTAAAATCAACATCATTAGTCATTAGATTTTCTGCTACATCATCAGAGTCAATCGGCGTAGATAGGTATTCACTTTGCATCGTATCTGGAGGGTCCAAAATCGTCGTCAGTGTTGTAAACTCGGAAGTTAATTTCTCAGACAAAGGTAAATTTTGATTCTCAGACAAAGGTATCATTGGTGGTAAATTTTGATTCTCAGACAAGTGTGTAGACACTGGTTGTATAACTGGTTGATTTTGATAATTAAATCTATTTAAAATTTCTCTCTTCTTCTGCAACAATATTTTTCGTCTTTCAGCTAGCTCTCGCAAAGTTACGACGCTTTTATTAATATCCGCATCTTCTAAAATAAAGTTTTCTTGGTCTTCCATCATTTGGGTACTTAATAACTTGATAATGCAAGGATTTATCTAAAAATAAAAAATAAATAATTATTAGTTCAGTTAAATGCAATACCACGTAACTTAACAAAACAAATAAATCAAGGGATATCAAGACCGCGTAAATGCTTGTTAGGGGTTATATTAGTCAGAATCAATAAATTAAAGCAAAATTACATGTAATTTAAATATTTTCGTATAAACACATTACAAACGAAATGCAATAAACAATTAAAACATACTTACATGGTGGTTAATCACGTAAAAATAATTATTTTCGGGAGCACACACTAATCGCGTTACATTTTGCTCGCGGCCGCTGTAAATACGCGCGCTCGCCTCCAACTTCACGCCTGCTACTGTTAAGCGGTATTGCTTCGATGGCCCTACAGACGTTTCTGATTGGATAATTTCAATCACGTGAGGTCTATTAGCCAATAATAGGCCTTTACAGTCGGCTGGCACGATATTTCAATTTTGCGCGTTTTGCTGATACGCGGTATTTACAAGTTGCTCTTACGCGGTCTCGCACGCGCAGCGACGATATGCCAATTATAAGCTTCGACATATATCGTCAGGGAAAGTGCAAATCCGCGTATGTAGTATGGGTAAAACGCGCGTAACTGCATTAAACAAAATTTTACAGGAGAGGAGTTTAACGTTGTGATTTTGTTATTTCAATGGCTACAACTTTCATTTTGCACAGTAAGAACTAATTTATGTTATCTACGGACTGATAACAACAGATTCCCGTAAATCACGCTGATTTGGTTGCCACGACATTTACGCGAATTTGATTTGGCCACTAAATTGCCGAAATGGAAACTTATAATCCAATGCTAGCTACGCGTAATTGCACTATCTCCGACGATATTTTAAATGGGTCCTGTATAAACATACAACTCCTCCTTGGTTCGTATTCTTTAGTTCTGCTACTCTCTTGACCCACGTTCCTACAATATATCATACCATCTGGTGCGATTCTCGATTGTTCTCGTCATGGATCAAAACTTAGAAAAGAACTGATGAAAAACGAGACTTTAATAAATGTTTTCAAAGTCGATATTACAGTGGCACTGCAGATAGTTAGTATAATAAAATATTGTTGTTTTACTAATTTGTTTCTTTTTTATTTAGCAATTTTGACATAAGTGTGTTTAGACTTACTATTTCGCGAATGTCTCATTGCGTTGGCAGAAACTTAGAAGTTTGTTCCAGTATTCTTGGTGTTCATCTTTGATTTTCTCCACTCGCATCGGCTTGGGCTTTGTGGTGTTGTGGTTTGTGTGACTGGGAAACCAATCTCAATACAATAAATAAAAATAGAATTTGTCCCTGCAATGTTGAAATTTTAAAATAAACTTTACGCTTGTATAAACAAAATGAAGATATTAACAAAAAAGTGAAAGAAATGTTTAATTTTAAGTGGACGTACTTAAACAACCACAACCCAGGCAGCATACTGTTAAAATAAAATAATTTTGTAAAACACATGTAGCGTAAATTGGAATGTTTCTCTGAAAACTTTAAAATTAAGGTATTTAATTAGTAACTTTAAAAATAGGGTGGTTTAATAATAATGATAATAATAATAATAATGATAGTAATAAGTAAATAAATAAATAAACAACTTAAAAAAGAGGTCCGTAAATGTGGTTCAAACCAGCAAACAAGCTGAGAAGACTAAAGTAAATAATAATAATAATAACGCACACACTCAACATAGACCCGCACTAGGGAAGCCCTGTGACCCGTCAGTTGCTATCATAAAAAAAATCAGTGTAGTGTGTCAGGATTAAGATAAAAATGTGGTATAAAGTATAGTAAGCACAATAATGTTTGTAGTTGGCATTTTAATGCGCTTCTTTCGTAGTATTTTAATAATACATTTAACCGAGACTGTTACAAGTTTTGCTTCAACAAAAACCAGTAAAAACAAACTCTATAAAAAGTCGCAGCTCAGGTTTTCACTCTTTGTAATTTTCACGATAAAATGTTAAAGATAATATTGATTGCAATTAATATTACGATGTTTTACTACCATGACATTTATTTATATTAATATTAATAAAAAAACCCTGTGTCGTGGATGCCTTGGACGCTCACATAGACAAACACAAATTACACCCAAACTCACGAGAGAAATAAACGTAGGCCATACAAATATTTCTCCCGGCCCGGGAATCGAACCTGGGACCTCTGCGTGGCAGTCCGGCATGGTAACCGTTCGGCCACGGAGGCAGTTAATATTAGACATAACGGGTTGTTGACTTTACCGTTTCAGTCAAAATTACATCTATTTGTCAAGTTTCATTGAAATCGGTTACCGGAAAGAGCGCGGAACCGGAAACATTTTCTTCAAATTTAAACGGGACCAATACTGAGGGTACCCTCTTTGCAACAAAAAAGAGTTATCAAAATCGGTTCTCAAATGCCGAAGATATCGCGTAACATATACATAAAAAAATATAATAGATGAATTGAGAACCGCCTCCTTTTTTTAAGTCGGTTAAAAATAGTTTCATTTCCTATGTGTAACAATCGCAAAAACCTAATAACTCGATCTAATCTCTGTTAGTAGCGATATCGAAAAAAGAATTTTTGATTAATTTTTAGTATTATTCATGTGAATGTGGCAGTAAAAAAATCACACACTTTCAATTTCGATAAGTTAAGGATAAACGGAACGTAATCCAAATCAATAAATAAATTTTGTATGTTCACTAACAAATACCTACTCTATGGACTTATTTATTACGCAGTCCAAGTTTTATATTTAACGTTCAATTGGAGCAAACGGTAAACATGTTCAAGGCAACACAATGCAAATACTGTTGTCGTAGTCCTACGAGTTGTTTTTTTTTCCTATGAATAAACTGATTAAGTACTTACTAGGACGTAGTTTCCAGTAGAACAAACGCGTACACACTTATAGCCCCGCACTAAAGAGCGCTTAGAATCACGTAGTACAAATAAGCTTGGATTAAAAAAAAAATAAGTTCATCACACAGGCAATTATAATTTGTCGGCTTGGATGAAGACCTCTGCAAAAAACAGTGTTATCTTCGTAACTTCGCCAGAAAAATATGAATAAAACTATACATAGACAAAGAAACAGGCTTTGAAACTTTCTTTTTGTTTTGTTTCAGACACGTTAATAGAAATATAATTTTGTTATGCTACTTAGGGGACGGGTTGAACAGTTGCAGTGTCACTCAATCTTTACATTGCAAAGATCTGAGGGACACTACCACTCTGCCTGTCACCTTGAAACATACGTTGACAAGTCCCCTTGAAAACCGGAACGACGTAATCTGAGCATTCCTCCTTGGCGGCAGAAATATGTAAGGAGCTCTACTGCTATTATAAGTGACTACCATTTATTTATTTATTTATTTATTTATTTATTTAAATGAAAATTTCGGAAAGATCGGTTGCTAGTATCAATTCTTGCACCTTTATTAATTTTTGTTCACATTTGAAGCAAACGACATATCGGTAATTTATGGTTTACAAATTATTTAACTGTAAATATAAAAAATGTTTTTTTTTGTTGGTAAATCACTTTTCCTATTTCTGCTGTCAAGCAGTAATGTGACTATTACTACGTTCCGGTTTTGAAGGGTAAGGGTTCTGTTGAAATTACAGGCACATGAGAAATGTCAACTTTATGTCTCAAGGTGACGCGCGCAGTGGCAGTGCCCCTCAGATCTTCGGGATTAACGCTTTCCAACTGTTATAGGTGGGCGTGTCGCTTACTAACAGGCGTACGCAAAAAAGCTGTTTTACCATTATCCGTTCAAAACTTTCGTGTGCCTACAAGTCGTGTGCCTGATGGTAAGCTACACGCCTGTCCATAACAGTTGCAGTGCCATTCAGAGATTTAAACCGCAAAGGTGTGAGGGGAACTGCCACTGCGCCCGTCACCCTGAGACATAAGTTGACAAGTCCCATGTGCCTGTAATTTTACCAGCACCCTTATCCTTCAAAACCGGACCACTGTAACGCTGACAGTACTGCTTGGGGGCAGAAATAGGTAAGGTGGCAGTACTACACTGGACGAACTCTTTCAAGGAGCTCTACCAAAATAAGGTAGCAAATAATTTACCTTTATTTTATTATGGGTCAAGGACGTTGATTCATAGAGATGCGTCAAGAAACTTCTATGGTGATATCGCAAAATATGAAAAAGAATCAATATTTTAATCGAAATATGCCATTAAAACTAGAACAAGTTGATACCGATATGTTGTCACGTAAAAAAGGTAGCAAGCGAATTGTACCGTTTTTAAGTAGAGAACCAATTTTGTTTTCACTACTACCAGCTACATAGATAAGAATGTTATGCATTTGATACCATTGCATTATGTAACGTGCAACCTTCGAAAAAATACTCAGTATTTATGAGTTGCATATAATAAAGTGCAGAAAAACACCTTATCGAATCCACGGCAACCTGAATGTCCTCTACTGAGCATAATTTCACCGACACGCGCTGTCTGCAATTTGGTGAATTTTCTATGAGTGTATGTTATTTGAAATTGAATTTCATTGTGTACAATGTTAGGTACGAGAACGATAGGTGATTTTTTAATAACTCAGACTAATCGATAATGTGTCATAACTGATAGCAAAGTAGTTTAAAACACATGCAACACTTATTATTATTTATATTATAATATACATATATTCTAATTAACATACAAGTTATCATAAAAAGGAAAGTAAAAGAAAGTTTTTTTTTATACAAATGTAAGTGTGCATTTGACTTCCATCTCACCTGATGGAAAGTGACGATGAGGTCGACGATGGAACATGCACACCTAAATAATGCCTATTCACTCTCGCCTTGAAAAGGTCCAAGATATAACGTTCAGGGAACAAGTCTGCAGGTAGGGAATTCCAATCCATAGCCGTTCGCCACAGGTATGACTGTGGAAGTATAACGCTTCGTGCGGATCTTTGGAATATCCACAACATAAGGGTGGAATCCAAGCCTACGTCTAGTGCCCCGCTGATGGAAAGGGGAAGGCGGAATTAAATCGTGTAATTCCATCGCACACTCTCCGTGACATATCCTGTAAAATACTGATAAGCAGGTAACTTTACGGCGGTGTTCAAGGCTCTGCACCTTCGCCTCTACTATTTCTGAGTCACCTATAAGCCTCCTGACACGTTTAGCTATTGAATCCAAGGTGGCCAGTTGGTATGAAGCAGAGCCATCCCAAAGGTGGCAGCAGTACTCGATACACGACCATACTTGTGCTTGATACAGCCGAAGCACCTGTTCCGGTGAGAAGTAACGCCTCGAAAAAGATGCCAATCTTCCTGGCTGCATTTTTTACCATGGATTCAATGTATCTGTCAGTGTTTATGGATCAAAGCTTAGAATAATAACGCAGATCAAAGTATTTTTTTTAATATTTGATTACCCTATTAATGATGAATAAAATTATGTTTGTAAATTTATTTATTCAGTAACTTATTTTTTAAATTATGAAATTGACAAAAAAAAAACCCAATAATGTTAAAAAAATTAATAAAAAAACTTGATTCTCAATAATTGACAAAAACGTGCTTGACCCCTAGACACTTTTGGTGTTTATACAAACTGTACAATTTGCTATGCCCTGTCAGGGTCCATGTGATGCTATTATTTTCTCGCACCTGGTGGATTAACTCGTAATCTCTACCTATAGACCTGAAAAGTGTTACAAACGACGAAACGTTTAATACACGACTAAAACTCCTTTTATTGGATGATGAATTCTACAGTGTCGATGAGTTTCTTTTGAAACAATTGTAATTTTGTTTTACTTGACTTCATTGTATTTAGACAATCACCCAACTAGCACACAAGCTAGCTAATAATAAGCCGTACAATAGCCAGTTACAAGTTCTTAATAACGGCATAGGCTGTATTAATAAGTTCTATAGTAGACGTAAAAGCGGCTACAGCGCCGCTGTATCTCCAAAATGGCACTGATTTATATGCTATGGGTCCTACAATGGTCGTAAATGTGTGTTAGTACGAGGATACAAAGGTGCTATATGCGTCTAATTAATACAAATGTGCTATGCGTGCGGTAATATAAGGAGCTATGCGAGCGGTAATGTGCGCCTAAGTATCTAAAATAAGTTCTTGTAGCGCGACTATAGTACTCGCTTCCTATGTAGACGCGACTGTATTTCTGAATTAGAGTTTACAGCGCTTTACTAGATATACAGCAGCGACATTTTGGAAATGAACAAAACATATTTTGTTGTTCATAAAGACCGTGACCTTGCTAACTGGAAAGTGATGGAGGATACGATTGCAAATAAAAAATAACAACAGTTTGAAAAAAATAAGATTTCCTTTTAATATATGCAAAATAAAAGTGCGGGTACCAGTTTATTGTAAATATGTGCATATAGTTTAGCTACAATTTTGGTTCCCCTTCTATATATGCAGATTTTTGTATAAAAAGTACATTTAATTAGGGTGTGTGAAGTTTGAATTTAGTTTAAATAAAATATTTTAGCTTTGTCAGAAGTTTGTTCAGAGTCATGACTGAGAAAAAGTGAAATGAATTAGATTTTTATACATATTCAAGATATTAAAAAATAACTATCTGCCCAAGCTTGTAAAGCAGAGTACTGATATTGTATTATATAACTAAACTACTCCGTATCCGTATTGGAACGGATTTTTTACGCTTTTGGCTGTATAAGCGCCCAGTTACCCGAGAAGAAAGTGTTCGCGCGGCCACCGTACGGCGACCGCCCAGTTACCACGCCTTCATGTACATTAATGGCGAATCTGAATTCTATTTATTATGCTACAACGTTTAAATTCCTCTCAATAAAATTACCGTCGCGCGGTCATCGCGCGGGCCGCCGCGTAGACCCAGGCCAGGCTAGCCCGCGTGCCCGGAACGCTCATTTAAATTAAAACGTAAAAGATAAACAAATAGAACGTATTTTGCCATGACAGTTATACGCACGCGTTTGCTGCGCGGCGGCTACGCGGACTCCTCTCGGCGACCGCGCGGCGGCCGCGCAGGGTGAGCGCGATGAAATTCGTGCCGAAAAAAGGCGTGTTTGTCTCACCTAATCAAGCTAGGTACGGTAAAGTTGCTGTAGAATTATCCAATATAACGGCTCAACCGCTATTGTAGAAATATATTTCTCTACTGTAGACATAGTTGTAGTAAAATCTATTTAAGAGCTCAAGGCTTTAGAAATATATTATGATATACCACCTAAAGCGTTTTAAGCGAAGCTAATAACTCCATTCAAACACTTCTAACTTCAAAAGCCCTCTACAAGACGTCAAGGGGTTATAAAATGTATTTATAACTCTGTTTTACATCAAATGCCCTTACAATATGCTCTATGACTAGTCTTTCTATCTCTCTTAGGATTCATTTTACCGTTGTGCGGCTATTGTACGAAATGCCTGTTTAATTGCTTTTGAATACGCTACTGAAGAACTTAAGTACTTATGTAAGTAATACCTTAAACATTATACACATTCTATTAGCATATATGTACAACTTTTAGATTATACAGAAGTAATTTAAGCAGTTTGTGTGCATATTGGGCAGTAGTTTTGTATATTATTTTATATTAATTTATATTACCATGACATTGTATTTTTAATTGTAATATTGTGACTTTGATAATATGAAATAAATGATTCTATTCTATTGATTGCGACGATCGGTCGTGGTCGACTGTGATGGCCTCAGTTGAGTTTCGATCTCCGGCCGGGTGAATGAAGAAAACTAACTTTTCTATATTGACTCGGGTTTGTAGTGTTTGTAGTGTCGTCATTGTTTCCGATTTCCAAAACACAAATGTTACTTACTTTAGGATCAAAGCAACGCATGTAATATTGTCGATTATAATGTTGTCTAATATAATACAATTTTTATCATGGTTGCAATAAATGATATTCTATTCTATTCTAAAAATATTTTCATCAACAGTTTCCAAAGTGCTGCATATGGATTCATTCCTATTCAGGGCTAGGGTTCGGATTCCGACACTCTCTAGTGATAGGAGACCCAGTTGAGGAACTTGCAAGATTTAAGTCGACATGTACGGTTTCTTAAATACATTATCTATATATATGTTGTTCCCCTCCTGAATGTCTGTAGTTGGCAAATTTTTCAGGCCATAGTATTTTTCAGCATTTTACTTTTTGAACTCCTGTAGAACTCGTTCTGTCTGTGAGTTACTTCACATTATACAAAAATATAGATATCTAAACAACGAAATCTGTGACGGCTTACGTACTACGTCAAAAATTGCAGGTTTTGTTATTTTTTCAATTCTTTCAGTCAAGAAAAAGGCAAATGTTTAAAACCATACAGCCAAGTCTTAGGCAGTTAGTGAAGAGAGCGATCGCACCTTTATAAAGTGACAAACTTCGAAAAATAAATTTGACCAGTATTTTTTTTAATCTAATGTAAATGTGCATTTGGAGGTCAAGTGCACATTTACATTTATCTCACCTGATGGAAAGTGACGATGAGGTCGACGATGGAACTTGCGCACCTAAATAATGCCTATCCCTCTCGCCTTGAAAAGGTCCAAGTCATAACGTTCAGGGAACAAGTCTGCAGACACGAAATTCCACTCCATAGCCGTTCGCCATATAAATGCGGTAGCATAACGCTTCGTGCGAATCTTTGGTATATTCACAACATACTGCGCCCAAGTACTACTAAGTAAGTAAGTAAGTAAGTACTAATAAGGCGGAATTAAATCGTGTAATTCCATGCATCGCACTCTCTCCGTGATATATCCTGTAAAATACCGATAAGCGGGCAACTTTACGGCGGTGTAAAAATTAAAACAGATTTTAAAAAGTACTGTGCGCTGGCTTTGCCATAAAAAAATATATCGGCGTTCCCCACGAATAAATGTGCAAAAGTGTTTAGACATTTTTTTTCCATTATCTATTATAATCCTTCAAATTTTTTTCACGAGAAAAAAAGAAAATCTATTTTAATGTATATGGTATGGTATGTAGGTAGGTATGGTATGGTATAAGGGGCTAGTATCTGCAACTCTACGACTAGGCGTCAGTTTGCGTATGGTCTATTTTAATGTAACACAAATGTTTTTTTCCAGAGAAAACATAAGTATAAATTCCGCACAAATAAATACACCTGTAAAAAAATTTAAATTTTGTTTACAACGTAAAACCACAGAATAAGTTATTCCCATCGTTTTCCTCGTGCATGTTTTAAATTAAATCCACCAGGTGCGAAGTTATTAAAGTTTTTGCCCTTTTTATGTTTCTTAAACAATTGGTGTTATATCGAGTTCTTAGGTTTTCGCGATTGTTACACATAGGAAATGAAACTATTTTTCCGGATTTAAATCGCGTATATTTGCTTTTTCAAACACTAACACTAACTATAGTGAAAAAATAAGGTGGTTGGATCAATATTAGACTGTACCACCTCAGTCAACCGTGACCATGGGACCTGTAAAGGGCCCGAAACGTCGGTTTGTTTGAAAAAACAAATATACGCTATTTAAATCCGGAAAAATAGTTTCATTTCCTATTTGGTGTTTTGATAACACATGTTTATTTGGCTAGGCCGTAGGGAAATATAATTTTAAGTCGTACATTGATCTTTCGTTAATCCTTTAGTATTTTTTGTTATGATATCAAGTGACGGAACGAACAAATTGTGCGCCTAGTGGCAAACGATACACCTGTCCATAGAGTTTCAGTCCTTTTTTTTAATTCAAATGTAAGTGTGCATTGGACGTCCATGTCACCTGATGGAAAGTGACGATGAGGTCAACGACGGAGCATGCACACCTAAATAATGCCTATTCACTCTCGCCTTGAAAAGGTCCAAGTTATAACGTTCAGGGAACAAGTCTGCAGACACGAAATTCTACTCCATAGCCGTTCGCCATATAAATGTGGAAGCGTAACGCTTCGTGCGAATCTTGGGAATATCCACAACATAGGGGTGGAAGCCAAGCCCCCGCGATGATGGAAAGGGGAAGGCGGAATTAAATCGTGTAATTCCATCGCACACTTTCCGTGATATATATATCCTGTAAAATACCGATAAGCAGGCAACTTTACGGTAGTATTCAAGGCGCTGCAGCTTCGCCTCTACTAATTCCGAGTCACCTACATAGCTACATAAAATTTAAAATTGTAAACATTTGTGGAGCTCTGCCACTATGCCCGTTATCGTGAAAAATGTTGTGACAAGTCCCATGTGCCTGTAATTTTCCCAGAACTCCCACCTACCCTTTAAAACAGAAACGCAGTAATATTCACATTACTGCCTGACGGCAGAGTTACAAGATACTAAATTAATTTCGTTAGTTTCCCATAAATATTATTTTTCGGTTTTTATTACTTTTGTTACTGAGGGTCATCGAGTATATAACCAGAAATAGAGACGAAATAATAGCATCCTTCATCTGGCAAATGGGCATTAGATCACTTTTAAATATCAACTCTTTGCGCTGCGATCACAAATTAGAAAGCTGAAATAGTGTGTACAGCGCAACAACTGACTTGTGTGTACGTCTTCGTATATTCCAAGGATATTCTGTATTTATTGTAATAAAGATAATATCTCCAACAACGGGCGGCTGTTCCATTTGGTGATGTGGAGGAAAAACAGCAAAACATCGCATTACAAAACAAACGGAATCACGTTTCATCGGTAATTCAATATTAAATATGTAATTTTTGAATTTTCGTCCACTATTGCAAAACTCAAGTTAAACTGGTCACTTTGAAGTGAAACAATTGACGTCACACGTCAATTGTTTCGAGTTCGGGCTCTTAGCCGTAATGATTTGGCAGAATAGTTTTGAAATAAATTAAATGACATTTCGTCTCTATTACTGGCTTAGAGGATGGAAATAGATAGTCAGATTTCTGGTTATACGCTCCATACTGAGGGTACAATATGTAGGTGACGTTTTTTATCCTAGAGGTAATTAAATACTGGCAGCAACAGTACATTGGGCATCAGCATCGCAATTATCACTTAAAAATTGCGAATATCGAGAATAATTTGAATTGATTGTTTACAGACTACTGGTTGGTTTGATTTTCCATTTCTAATTTATACTCAATGTATTATTCACGGTAAAAGTAATACGCTATGCTCTAATTCGCAGCCAAATTGAGACGAATAGTTTTAGCTACGCAGGTGTATGTTTAAACGACAACTTTACTCTTTTTTATATTCAGTAAGTATATATAACTCAAGCTAAATTCGACATAGACTGTTTAATAACACTCCTAGTACTGTGCGTAAACTGGCTAATTCAATTTAATGTCTTTTTTTTTAAATATCTTTCTTTGTTAATAACCTATGTTAGTGTTAAGCAAAGAGTATTATTGCTCATGTCAATGCAGTGCGTATCTGTAATGGGCCATTACATCAGACCATGACCGGAAATGCAATACAGAATTTGTTGAATGTAATAATGTGCTACCTGTTGATGTGCCTAAAGAAATAAATAAATAATGATTTTGTTTTTTATCAACTGAACTGCATAGAACTCGTATACTAAACGATATCCATAATAAAAGATATCCATAATATTAACCATTAACCATATCCATAGCTAAATCCAAACTCATGGTACCACGATTTCGTTTAACCCAGGTAAACAACTCTTTTATGGGGAACTGTATACGTTTTTACAATAAAATTCCGGAGCATATATTAAGTTTATCATTTCCTAAGTTTAAAAAGTACATTAAAAATATTTATATCGAAAAATCATATTACATAATTGAAGACTACGTGTTAGATAAAGATGTATGGAAAGACGACATGGCTCCAGAATCCACACAAATTTGATTCAAAGTGTATTCCATAGCATTTAAGTTTATTTGAAAAGAGCAATCCCTAGAGTTTCTTGCTCGTTCTTCTCAGAGAGGTCAGCGTAGTGAACGAGCAGTAGCTTAAATGTGACGATTTCAAGTGTAAATTTATTTTACCTATGGAATAAATAATCTTTGACGATATACATTTTTCAAATAGAATTAATTTCGTTTGTAAAAAAAATAATTCTGAAATAAAGCCAGTATCCTTGCTGCTTGTCCTAAGCAAAATGAAGCGTATTAGTAGGGGAAAATTTTAAATTCGAGCTGACCTAGTAACATCGAGTATATAACCAGAAATAGAGACGAAATAAGGGCCATATAATCCTGGTAACACATTAGCGATACAGCTCTTAGCAATATCAACTCCCGTCTGCACTGAAATATAGACAGGCCAACTACTGACCTGTGTGTACGTCTCGGCATATTCCAAAAAATATTCTGTATTTATTGTAGTGAAGATAATATCTCTAACAATGCCGTGCTGGTCTATTCGGTGGTGTGGGAAAAACAGTAAATCATCTAATTACGAAACAAACGGAATCACATTTTATCGGTAATTAAGTAACTCGGGTTAGCCAATCGGAGCGCAGTTGTCACAGTAATGATATGGTAGAATAGTTTTCAAACAAATTAAATGACATTTCGTTTCTATTTCTGTTTGTATACTCGATGGCTAGTAACGACTGTTAAGGCTTGCGCACGTAATTAGGTAAATAAGTAAGTGATTGGGTTACGTAGAAAGACGTAATACTTACCTGCCCAATTATTATGAAGATTGCAAAGTTCGTATTGGTAAGTATGATTTAGGAAAAAAATACATTTTTGAAACCTCTACCTACTTAAGTACTGCGAGATCGAAGGTAATGTTACGAAAGGAAACAAAATTGTAAGATTTTATTTTATATTGATTTACTACATATTATTATGGGGTGCACGAAAAGACCTCAATAT
>NW_020655765.1:0-17984 GCF_003589595.1 Hyposmocoma kahamanoa | reverse complement strand
TAATAGGGGTTAAAGTATGAAATTGCCGATTTGTACTGAAAATCTAAATTGTTTATTTTTTAAATTTTTAACAAATTTCTTTAATCAAAATAGTTGCCATTATTATCTATACATTGCTGCCATCTAATGGGAAGGTTATTAATGCCTTTGCGATAGAACTCCGACGATCTAGACTGCACAAACTGTGTGAAAGCATTTTGTACTGCCTCCTGGGAAGAAAACTTCTTGTCACGTAGATAATTGTCCAAATCACGAAAAAAATGGTAGTCCGTTGGAGCAAGGTCTGGTGAATACGGAGGATGACGAATGGTTTCTAACTGCAGTTCCTGAAGGGTCAAAATGGTTTCTCGTGCTGTGTGAGGTCTCGCGTTGTCGTGGAGCAATAATGGTGAAGATCGATTCATGCGTCGGGGCTGTTTTACTGCTAGTTTTGTCAACATGGTTCGGAGTTCGGCACAATAGACATCTGCCGTTATTGCTTGACCAGATCGGAGAAAACTATAGTGAATAACACCATGCTGAGACCACCAAACAGTTACCATTACCTTTTTATTGGTAAGTTTTGCTTTAGGACACTGTTGTGGCATTTGACCTGGGGTCAGCCATTGCATTTTTCTTTTCCGGTTATCATAAAGAATCCACTTTTCATCACATGTTACAATTCGATCCAATATTCCTTCATTTCTGTACCGGTTCAACAAGGCAACACAAGTTTCAACACGCGTTTCTTTCTGCAGATCAGTCAAATCATGAGGCACCCATTTTTCGTATTTTTTTATTTTATTGATTTGACGCAAGTGAGTCAATATTGTGGGTAAGGTAACGTTAAACCATGCCGCTAATTCCTGGGTAGTTTGACTAGGATCGGTTTCCACTATCTCTCTTAATTCATCGTTATTCACCTATGTGGGCGGTCTTCCTCGTGCCTCGTTCTTTAAGTCGAAATTTCCATCACGAAAGTGTTTAAACCAAAATCGCACGGTGCGTTCATTAGTAGACCCCTCTCCAAACGCAGCATTGATATTGCGGGCTGTTTCTGCCGCGTTAGGTCCGCGTCGGAACTCGTATTCAAAAAAATTTCGCAGTATCCATCTTTCTTGTCTAAATTGAATAACAAAAACAATTGAAAGTCGATAATAATATTCAAATGTTTCAAATTTAAAAAAAAAAAATCACATAAACCATTTGAAAAAAGTTTCATTCGAAAACCTCAAACCATGAAGATTCTATGAAAATTCAAAGAACCTATTGCAATAAAACGGCAATTTCATACTTTAACCCCATTTTCGGCTGACAATATCAAGAAGTTCCTAAAAGAAGCTCCGGATTGGCGATATTTGGCAACAAAGGTCAGTTAAAACTAAATTATTGTAATTAATTTCTTTCACTTTCGTATTTCTTTACAATATAGGTGTTTATACGTTCTTGTTATCTCTTTTCAGGTTGTATTAATATTCGGTATAAATGGTGCATGTAAACGTCAAGAGTTGGCAAACATAACAACTAATGATGTCGAGAACCATGGGCGAGTTCTTCTTGTCCAGGTCAAAAACACAAAAAATAAAATTCCAAGGTCGTTCAGAATACAGGGGCCTTTTTACGACGTAGTGAAGAAATACGAAGCGCTTCGTTCAACAAAAGCTAATTCCAACAGATTTTTTCAAAATTATCAAAATGGAAAATGCACTAACCAACCCATTGGCATTAATAAATTGGGAGCAATGCCGAAAGAAATTGCCACTTTCTTAAATTTGCCTCAAGCACATGAATACACAGGGCACAGTTTCAGAAGGTCCTCGGCTACATTGCTCGCCGATTCAGGTGTGGACTTATTGACACTAAAACGCCACGGAGGATGGCGGTCAAGCAATGTAGCCGAAGGATACATAGAAGACTCGAAAAGAAATAAAGAAGAAATTAGCTCTCGCATTACAAGGAACATAAATTTGGAGTCAAGTGTTGACTTTCAACCATTTACGAACACACACGCGTACATTCCACCATCGTCGCCGCAGCCGCAACCGCCTCCGCCGCCGCCACCGACTGTGTGGTCTCGTTTCTCCTACTTTCAGTCGAGAGTGAGAGAGAGACTGGGGAGATTGTAACTAATAATTTACTTTTTATTGTAACTAATTATTTATTTATTTATTAATTAACTTTACAACATTAAAAATGCCAACTGGCAACGTAACAATCACTTTTAAAAATTGTTCGAATTTCTATAACTGCTTTAACAAGTAATTAAAGATTTATTCGTTTAAGAAAGTCAGAGTCTTATTTATTTCCTCGCAAATATGTTATAAAACGTCGTATGACATACGTGCGCTTTGAAAATTACAGCCTCTGCTTTCTTATAGCAATATCGCCTCGGCTGTCATTTTCAACTTACCGCACTTATATCATAATGTACTATTATAGTGTTATATTTAGCGTTATATATATTTATATGTATATAAGCTATGCTGTCTTATTATAATACTATTAACTGAATCTAACCTTTCGGTAGTCACATTTCAAGTCGCAATATATAGCGATTTTTTAAACGGTTTTTATTTAAACAGATTGTCGGGTCTTAATGGTATAGCCCTGTAAATTTGGACAATGTCACTTGAATGGTGGATTAAGGCTTAGAAGCAGAGAATAGAAGACGGTTTCCTACCGTAGGTAAATACTAACTCAAGATAAAGGACACCGCTAAAACTCGAAAGTTTCGGACACCCAAGTTATTATATCAGGTACAGGGTAGAACACAGTCCTATTACCTACGACTTACTTGATGTCACATGCACTTGAAATGGTTTGAATTTCAATATAATAATTTATGCACTTTTACAAGTTTGACTTGTAACATTTCAGAATTAAAGTTGAATATCTTTGTGTTTGGTGTGAGTCATGGTCAATGATTGAGTGTATTGATTTTAACTAATAAGTAATTAGAAAGCTGCGTCATCACAAGTGAGCTCCGTAAAACGCATTGGCAGAACGGCGACTGGTTCCGAGGCGTTGGGCTCGTTTACGTACACGCTCCATGTCCGCGCTTCCAGGTCGAAGATACCTGCGAGTAAATTTTGAACAACAAAATTGAAAGAGGCGCCTCAGGTAATGCCATCTTTTATTTATCTACCCTAAACGGCTATATTCCGGGTCGGAGAATGTGCGCTTATAATAATAAAATACCCACTTATGTGAATTGTTCCGTTTATGACTTAGGTATTGACTTCAGCTACTAATGTAAAAAGAATTATTTATAATAAGTGCGAACCTATCTATAATAATGGTATCTAAGTTTGTTTGTGGTTAGATAATGCGTATCGCGTCCTTCAGCCGTTAATAATTGCGGTAATAGACAAAGAAACTGACAAATAAAAAAAAACTAAGAAATGTTTTATGAAATAATACAAAGTTAAGGATAGAGTGTAAGCTGATGACATATATTGCATTTTATATAAACTAATATATTATGCAATAAACTTATATTTGTTGTGACTTACGATGAACGACTAAATTTAGAATGCAGTACCTAGTGTTAACAACTCGCCACCTTGATAAAAGTTACAAGGTGGTACGGAAATGCTCCCAGCAATCAGAAGGTTTTTGCGTGGTTCGCGAATTGCCAGCATCGAGTACAAAACATCGCCAGTTGTTAGACGTCGTGTTTCGAATCATTACGCAGAGATGGCGCCATACGTAACCAATGTGGCTATACAATAGCGTATTTTCTCAGGTTTTTCAAGATTGGTACCGCAAATTTTAGGTTACACATTATAGTGAACGCCATTCGCATTCTCGCGGCTGCTTGCATAATCTGTATTCCTTAGCGCATTGGTTTTATACATTTGCAACAGTTTTTTTATCTGTTTTAAAGCTCTAACTAAATACAATGTCAACCCTATATACTAAATCTATGATGTCAACGTACCTATATACTAAATCTATGATGTCAACCAACGTGGGTCCACGGCTTATTTGAGGACCCAAATTTTTTAGATATCAAAATCTTTTATCTAGATCTTACCCAGGAGAGAATCGTCATGTCAGCTGTCTTAGTGGTAGGTACTTACCGACAGCAATAGTTTTAATGGTGGAATCTGGTTTTTTCTGGAAGACGGTGAATTCCTTGCCGGATGTGATGGAGAGGGCATCGGCGATATCGTTGCGCGAAGTCGGTTTGCCGTGTTGCCGCAGCAACTCAAGGCGCACTTTGCTGCTATCAATGATTGGCCCGATCACCTCCACCACTGGCAGACGCAAGTATCTGATAATCAAAAAGGGATTTCAAAAAATAAGTTGCCAGCCTAATTTTTGAGAACCGTCGACAAATTTTAGCCATTGTTGTATCGTAGGCAGATAGGAGCTCGCTTGTATTTTGTTTTAAAGATTCATTCAAATAAATTCACGGAGCAATTGATATGTAGTGTCCAGACGGATAAAAGGATGGGACCACCTATGTAGTGAGCGAGGTATCCTGATTAATTTCCTGAGAGGACGACGTAGCGTGCCGCCGAGAGTCGCTACGTCTGCGACCCCAGACGTCACTGTCTACCGCGGCAGAGTTGGGCGATAATTACTATTAATTAATGTTTGGGGAGTTCCAGGATGTCGGCTTTGAAAAGTGATTACCCAGGCGGAGAGCTTTCTTCCACTCTATCCTGCGTACGAGGTCACGGTCATTTAAACCTAAAATGATTTGGTTAGATGAAGCGCCTAACAAAAAATGAAAAGTAGTGAGTAGGTATTTGGTCGACATCGGTGTTGGCAACGTCGGTGTTGGCATCCACCGAAACAAGTGTTAGGGGACGGCTGTTCACCATCGGCTTCCAGCAGGAGAATCTCTAAAATTTCTGATTTGTTGTTTGTCCGACTAGCGGAATCCTTAATGCAGTCTTCATAATTCTTACCAGGCTTTCCCAGTATCCTCCGAAAGATGGCAGGAGGGATAAAACGCCACGTCGAGTGATGCAGCCTCTCGGACTCATAATTGAGTTAGCCGACAGGTAGTGCGTGTAAAGAACGACATAACATTTCTCCTTGCGTATCCCCACTGCTACCTCTGTACTGCCCTCGGAACGAAAAAAGGCACAACTGCTGTGTAAAGTACGCATAGTTGTGCCTTTTTTTGGTTACGAGGGCAGTGTAGGTCTAAAATAGTCTAAGCCAGTATATGTGAAAGGATGTTGATGATACGCTACCATTTCGTACTGTAAGTCCGCAGTGCGGGGAGTTAAGAGATTGGGCCTTACGGAGCCTGCATAACAGGCATTTTCTGGCGATTGATCTGACTGTGGTCATTAAACGTAGAATCCAAAACCTTTTGACGGAGTTCGTTAACTAGTTTTTTTTTTATAAAAAATAAGTGCGCATTTGACCTCCATCTCACTTGATGGAAAGTGACGATGAGGTCGAGGATGTAGCATGCACACCTAAATAATGCCTATTCACTCTCGCTTGGAAAAGGTCCAAATTATAGCGTTCAGGGAACATGTCCGCAGGCAGGGAATTCCACTCTCTAGCCGCTCGCCATATAAATGTGGAATCGAAACGCTTCGTGCGAATCCGGGGAATATCCGCAACATAGGGGTGGAACCCGAGCCCACGTCTTTTCCCACGTCTTTTTCCATTCCCATGTTCACGCAAATAGTGAGGTTAGGTATTTAATTAGGTAGGTACATAGATACTTAGGTACCTGCCAAAAATTTTCAGCATTTTCTTCCAAATGTAAAGTCTTATTTTTTTGTTGGCACTCGTTAAATCCAACTCAATGAATATAAGTTATATAGATTTACTTTCGATAAGCCTAACGCCCTGTGACCGACTACCTTCCTGCTCCATCAAGAGACCCTTATCACTATGTGCCTACGACCTACTAATCGAGACCAATTCAACGAGTCGGAACTCAGTGGGTTTATGTTTAATAAGGCTGAGGTCTTTTGTCCACCTTTCTGCTCCATTATTAGACCCAAGTCGCCATCTGTAAGCCTACTACCTACTCGTCGAGACCAATCCAACAAATCCAAATTCGGTAGACCTACGTTTAATAAGGCTGAGTTCCTGTCTCCACCTTTCTGCTGCATCATCAGACCCTATTCACCTATACTTATACAACAAATTAACGAAACAGTAGCCATATCCATCTCCTTACTGAACTGCGGTCTATGTGGTCTGTGGAAGAAACTATCCCTGAACTGCGAATTTAAGTGTCAACATTACAAGAAACCACCCCTAGATAGTTTCTTTACCAACAATATGTCGGAGGCCTACAGGACGGTGAAATCAGAATTAAAATTTGACAAGAAACGATCTTGGCACTTGGTGTAACGCTCTGGTGTCCGAAACGAAAAACGAAAAGAAACGAAATTGATATATCTTCGTGCTCAAAGCTAGTACAAATTGTTTCAGCGATTGGGTTAGCTAAGACAGAAAATCGTGCGATAACTAGACAAAATTAAGAGTTGCTACAGTAGGGGAGAGCGGGACTGAACGTTCCGATTTTCAAATAAGTTGAAGTTTTATATTGAAAATGAAAATCAAATCCTGATTTTCAACATATGGAAATATTGAATAAATGTTTATCGCTTTTTGTAAGTGTAGTCAATTCTACTAATATCTCAATAGTCTTTTTCTTTTCATAGAGGCAAATTTTTGACAAATTTCGGAGCGGAACGTTCAGCTCCGCTTTGGGGCGCGTTGTTTCGCCTTTGAGGTAAATTGTTCTGCTTAAATTACGACAGGGTAACAATGGTTTTCTTAAATAAAACCACTTTTAGATTATATTTATTATATTTCGTTATAATTGTATATATGTAATGTTTATATTATGCACAACTAACTTAAAAAAACAACTACATTCTTATTCATCAGTAATATTGTTCAAAGCTCATGAAGAAAAATGGTCATAGAATTTTAAGTATGATTGCAGGTCATTTGGTGAAGTTGTTCCTAGAAACAACCAGCCCTTTGAGGAAGGAACTTATAGCCCCAAATTACGTTTTTATACGAAGACTGATATACCGGCAAAGTAATAGAATCAATGAAAAAAATACTCAAACAATAAGATTCTTTACTAATATCACTACAATTTAGAAAAGTTACGTATGAATTGGCCCATAATAAACAAAAACAGACTAAAAAATTTAAACAAGAAAAAATGTACTTACGTGATGTTTTGACAGCTCCGCGCACATAGTCACACTTCCGTCGTCGCTGGAGTAACTGAAATGGCTGCCGGCAATGCGCATTATCTGACGCTTTAACGACGTGCTTCACATGTATTGCTATATGTTTTTCTTGCAAAGTTATTGCTGTGAGGACAATTTACCCCGGGAACTACCAGTCCCGGTCTCCCCTAAGAAAAAATAATCACTGACTATTTTATTTTGTCACAAATATCAATTCTGTTTTTACCTATTTCTTCAAAAATGTTTGTTGCCCTGCCTAGATACGAGGTTTATGCATTCACAGTAAAAACCATGAAAACGATGACACAAATACGATTAAATTTTTTTGAATATGTAAATTCAATCCTCCATCGAAAATTAGACGGTCTCGCTACTGGTATACTCTGAATTTATATGACCGCTTTTAGTCAGGTACGAAAATTCGATAACAGCTTCAATTAGGTGAGTTGACTTATCCAACTACTCTACGAACACAGAAACAACTATTATACACATTATACAATTAGTTCCTTTTCAATCGTTGTTGATGGCTTAAACAGCTCCATTAAAGAAGGTGGCTGCAGGAAAATCAGCAATTAGACTATGACACAATCAAAATCAAGCGCAAAATATTGGAACGAATTTTGTTCTAGGTACCTACTGATCGCCTAGTCAAGGTTTGTAATGTATGTAAATTTGTAACTGTTGCGGTAAGGTAATTTTTGTGCGTGATGAGGAGCGGAATGATAGTCGTGAAGATGCAGTCTTGAGCAATATATGCACATACTTATGTACTCAATTTAATTTATGGTCATGGGTACATCATTCGTTTTTTAAAATGTGGCGTATCTTATAACTTGCAATACACTCCCGTTATAAAAATATTTTTATGATATTATTATTTTGTTTATTATTTTGTCTCCATCGCGATCACCCCTTGACTAATACATTGTATAAATGCAAGTAAAACAAGCGGTCGTTTATCGCTCATAACGCAGCAGTGCAACCAGTTACTGTGTCCGGTTGCCGGAAATCGTTTAATATCAATTGTATGAATATAGAATATTCGCTTCTAGTTGCCGGTTGCTTGTATCCAACACAAGACACATTTGCGCAGCGCCGTATCCATTACGTTTGTGTGGAGATGTATAAATACCTACATACCTATACAACATATTCTCCCTCCAGTGACAGCTACAAATACTGTAAATACTACAAGCTATTAATAGTATAACAGGTAAATGTAGAAATATTTCTTATAATTAATAACGGGACGTTTACGTAACAATCTCGTTGGTTGGAACGAGTGCTGCACTGTGCAAACGTGGTGCGAACTCTCTGCTTGGCCACATCCCGGACACTCCATACGACAGTCGAAAGTTATTTACCTACTACTACTACATACAGCCAAGCGCTATCTGCACACGCGCAAATGTGTGCGTGAAGTGGCAGGGTTACCTATCACATTCTCGTATCTATTACATGGTGAGCGCGGCGACTTAGCGAAAATTCTAACGCGAATCAGTTATCTAAAATTCTATTAATAGAATCCTAATAGTTACACATACATATTTATTAGGTAATAATTAATAATTAATAGGTATATAATCTGTATTAAATCAATTTGTAAAAACAATAACCGAATGAGTTTCAGACATAAGCTTTTTTTTACTTACTTCGTTTCACCTATCGGAAAACGAAAGGAACTCGTCTCTTTATCCCGTTTAGATGACCATAAACAGCCGTACAGAGCATTATTCACGACCATTATAAATAGTAACTTACAATTATGTCATATATTGTCGTACAAGTTTCGTAATGAATAAATGAAAAATATATTCAAATATCAAAGCCGTCTTAGCGCGAAAAAGCTCTCCGACAGGCTTTTTTATCGTTCAGTCAATGTGACCGTCGTTGTGCGGGGCATGGTGCGGTATCTAAAGCTAGGGAGGGACGGAGTGTCCGTTCTCGTTACTTTTTGTTCTCTGACTTGGCTTATTGATTTATTATTTGTATCATGGTCGCCATCGTCGTCGTAACCAAGGTGCGTCTGTTCTGCTGCGTCTCCTTCCACGGCGCATGACGCATCATTGAGGGTGAGCGCATGGTATTCTCGCTTTAGTCTAATCGTCGTTGTAATGGAAGTATAAGGCTCATACATCTCGCCTCTTCTCCCTCTAGTCGAACCGAGTAACTACGTCAGATAACGATGTATCAACATCGTTATTACTGTTGTGACGTGACTTGCAACAATGGAATTATAACAGCTGTGGCAGCACCCTTTTTTTCTATATCTATGGACAGCACTGTTGAATATGACGGCGACAGAAGTGACGGCGATTATGGCGACGATTATAACAGCAACTGTGGCGGTGTAACATTCGACTTCTGTAGGTAGGTACGAACTTCTTTGCTCATTGTCAAGCAGACTGTCACATGTTCCTTTGTATAATATCAGTTTACGAACGAAAAACTACAGTTTCGTGCATTGATTCGTGCAAATACAAAAAGTCTTCGTTCACTACTGGTATCGTACAAAACATAATTACATTACTCAGTTTTTTCCAGCTCTATTCACTCGAGGATAGGCGTCTTTTATCAGATATGAAGTTTCTATTTGACGTAGTGAACTCTGCGTTGGATTGTCCTGAGTTGACCGCTTGCATTGATCTATGTGCATGCTGCAAGATGTATGCGCTCCTTGCACACGGGCTCAGCCCGTTCAAATTACGCGAAATACTCTGTTTTGCATAGAATTGTGCGTACTACGAGGACAAATTTAAAGACGTTGATATTTTCTTTATGAACCGATAGATTATTCAGAATTGTAAACCAAATTTAAAAGCTGTAAAGTTTGCAAATAAATAAATAAATGTTACTTTCGCAACTTTATACGAACCACCGGTTTCGTAAGAGGCCGAAGGGTTGATTTTTGTGTCTTCACACACTCTAAATTAATACAGTCTTTTAGATACCTACATGGCTTTTCCTAATCTCTTAACAATAATGCCTTTTACCTACTGATAATTGTTTTTGCTTACAGGTTTTTTATACAACATTGTCGTTTTCGAAAAAAATGTTTTATTTCTCCGTTCCGAGCTTTGTGTGCGTGCCATAGACATATAACTGGATAGACGCCGCAAGTACAGCAATTTGTATAAAAACCCAGCGTGTCACGTTTTTTGTACCCACTATGACGTCACAAGAGCTATTTAGTGATAGAAACATCCTTTCGCTCGCTCTAAATCGATTGATTGAACGGAATACGCGTAAACATGCGTATTCCATTTAATTAATCGATTCTAAATAGAATAATTTTTGTTCAAGTATTTGTTGATTACAAGTAGTCGTAATATTAATATAGTACAAAAAATACTAGAATAAGATAGATAAGTCCTTTGTTTTACTTGTCTTTAAAAAATGTTGATTGATTAAAAAATTAAAGTCATAATTTTTTTAACTTTTGACTTCAAATATTAAAATTATTATCCTTCCAATAAAATGAGCTTATTAATATAACATGTTTTTGTAATAGAAGATCTTATCGATTACCTTAAATAATAAAAAGTCACGTCAATATATGAACTTGCGACTGCCTTAATTAATTTTACTAGATGGTTTTCTGTTGGTAATTGATCAAATTGATGAATTGCAAGACAAATGAAAATGTTACTGCCTACAACATATGGTAAAATCTTATTAATCAGAAGAGGTTTGCTTAATCACGGCCTCGTGTGAAATTTTTGTGATTTGTTTATTAATTCTCGGATTTCTGGCTCTGCTACATCTTAGGTGGGATAAACTAGACCACCTTCGTCCTCGAAAGCAACGAACTCATACGTATGACCAACTACGGGTTTTTGTCTTTACAAGAACCTGGAGTTGGTCACTAATTGGTCAGTCTGTCAGACGGCGCACTGTTAATTCTTTGCATTATATATATTTTTTGTATTAATCGTACTACATAATTATATATTTTAAGTTAAAACAAAAGAGTTATAGAATATTTTCATAATATTGCTAAGGTCATAATAGTTTTCGTCCCTTTGTTTTCAATATCGATCAGAATAGAGAACAGTGTTGCCTAATGTATACATCCCTAAATGTTAAATTTGGCCAAATAAATGTACAAGCGGCCATACCACGAAACCGAATGCTTTATACAAAAGTGCGTTCGTATCAAGTAAAAGGCGCAATGTATTACAAATCATGAGGCATACCTACACTCGGTTGCATATTAGTTTTCTCGAAATTTATATAAAACCAAAATAATTGTTTTTAAAATAAATTATGCATCTTCTGATTACAAAATTACTTACCCGTGGAAGGAAATGTCCCTGTTTGCCCGTTTACCCACAGTTATGGTGCTTTTGCTGTTCATCGTGGCACAGTTATGCATTTTTTTGTGTTTTCGACTGGTGTTTATCGGTATAACAGTCGAGCGCGTTCTGAAGTGTAGCAGCGGCAACTAAATGAATTTCACTTACTTTGGGCACGCGAAGTACGTACATTTGCGGCGTCTATCTAGATATATGTCTGTGGTGCGTGCACTGCACACACAACATGCACACTTTTCACGTCAATGGTTAAGGCGGGTGAAAGGCTTTTTGTTGAAATAGCTTTTTATTCATTGGTATTAATGGAGATTGTAAAAGTAACAGAATATCACATATTACAACACCTGTTTATCACCCAGCCAGCAAAGGCCAGGCAGAAAATTATGTTAAGGCGTACACGCCGAAGGGTGTTAAATCCTGCCTAATATCGTGTAGGCACATCAAAAAAAGTTAATATTGCATAAATATTTACTTTATCGATTGTCGTTATTCCATTCATAATACGAAACGGTATTTATTCACCATCACTTGTCTTCGGTCGTAAACTTAGGAAGCGGCTAGTTTAATCCAAAGTCGTCGTCACCTTTATCACGCGCCGTTCTGTATAAAATCACTCTTTGTGCATGCACATTTCTTGAAATTATCTTTTTTGTTAAATTTTTTACACATAATTTATGTTATGTATCCAGATTTGCACATAACACACATACCTAAAACGTCAGGTCAATGCACTTGCATTCACGTACCCCGGAACGCGCGCCCCGTGCATTACAACGTGACCGATGCAAAACTCGTCATTTTAATTATAATTATGAGACACTTTTCGGCCCAACGTTCCTAACATCAGACGTAGACTAAATTCCTTTAGTTAAGATGTTTTTTGTATAAGTACTTTTAGACATAACGTACCTAACTTCAGCGTTCTCAAAATTATTTACTTTAAGAAATACCTTTGTGGAAATTTAATATAGTTATTCATCATATTTTCTCGTTTTTTACTTCATCTCCACTGCGGCCACCCTATACAATTGGCGCAGTCTTGGCGTTGTAGAGTACTGACTCTACAACTCCAAGACTGTAGTTGATTTAGATAAGTAGTGAATTAGACAAGTAGTTGATCCATTTTAATCTCGCTGCTGTTTGACTTTGTTGTTCTATGTATCCCGTTTCGCTTTGATGTGAGCTCTCCATGTTAATCTTTATCCAGAAACACTTACAGGTGCTTGCCAGTAT
Organism: Hyposmocoma kahamanoa; assembly: GCF_003589595.1. Classification (NCBI taxonomy): domain Eukaryota; kingdom Metazoa; phylum Arthropoda; class Insecta; order Lepidoptera; family Cosmopterigidae; genus Hyposmocoma; species Hyposmocoma kahamanoa. The sequence goes on along the minus strand of NW_020655765.1, from coordinate 5,260 downwards.
TAAAAGTAAGATGTGGTTGTTCATTTTTATTTCTGGGCAGTGCAAAAGTTATCAAGGCCAGTGTACCACGCTCTAAAGTCACGCCCGCGCCGCGCCGCCGCCGATTTTCCACGCCGCTGCCGCCAATGAACATGATCGGCGTTAAATCGGCATTAATGATTGTTCTTTGTTAGTTATTTACTGTATTTCTATACATTGTTTCCGTATAATTAAAATCAAGTACGGAACGTTTATGTACATCCATTTCACATCGATCACGTCGCCGCCGCCTAGCGTAAATAAAAGCCTCCGCGACGCCTCTGACGATTTTGCAATCGGCGCACATTTCCAGTGTCGACACAATAAAATGAAAATTATAGTTTTATAAATGACTCTTGAAATTTCGATTGGTAAAACCATTTTGAGGGAGGCGGACCGAAATTCCGCAAATAATAGAGTCCTTTAAGAATCTGTTAGCACCACTCCCTCCTTGAAGATCTTGCGTGTTTCCTACGAGGGGGCCATTTCGCTTCGTTTTGCCAGCAAGGCGTCAACGTCAAGGCACAATACCAGAAAGACATGTTGAAAGCGGTGGTTAAACCGTTAAGTGATAGACTATTTGCTGGCAAATGGTGGGTTTTCCAACTGGACTGCACCGTCCCACAAAGCTAAATCTTCCGCTCCCTGCATCAAACGCTGCTGGCTGGGGACTAGTTTGTCAGGCTTCATTCGCAGCGAAGATTGGCCTCCCCGTCGAGCCCTAATTTGAATCCTTTGGATTAATATTTATGGACTGAATTGGAGCTAAGGGTATACAGAAAGTCTCAACCAAATTTGGATTCCTCTCAAGCGAGCCCTTGTCAAGGAATCGAAACGGATTCCTATTGAAAAGTTGCGTGCCGCCATAAATAAACGAATGGCCAGCACGTTTAAAGGCCTGTATTGAAAATAAGGGAGGTCATTTTTAATAACCTATCTTTATTTTTATCTCTGAATGCAGGAGGTGGCCCGATTTTAAATTAATTTAAACAATAAACGAATATTTCAAATATTCCCAAAAATACTTGAGTTTTGCTTTGTTTCAAAACTTAGAACACACGAGACACTTAGAGAACACGATAATCTATTTACTCGTATTTAGAATTTGCTGATCTATAATTCGAGCGGCACTGGTTAAGTAAGTTAGTAAGTAAAGAGTAAGTTATAATAAAGAGTTATTGCTCAATTCCCCTACAAATTAGAACTAATTGTGTTGAGTCTCACCTTATATGCTAATTGACGTCGCGTTAGCTTAACAGATAAGCCGTGATTTTTATAACCCGGCATTGAGGTTTTTTAGTTTTTTAAGTTTGTTTGGATATTAATTTTTTGTAGATTGACTTCTATTGTATTATATTGATTGAGTTGACGTATAATTATTGTTCCTTGATTCACTAAGCACCTAAGACTATTTAGTGGCGCGGTGCTGTTGTCTTGTTATTGAAAATAGTCTTACAAGTTGCAGTGCACCAAAGCTTCCTCGTTGAATGTCTTTTCATGCAGTAACGAACTGTCTCCAACGAGGTTGGGCGCCACTTCGATGTTGCGCAGCTGGTGTTTTCCGGCGGCGTTCGTCCAAAACATGTTTACGGAGAAGCCGTTGGCCACGCCAAGACCCTTGTCCAGCAAGCAGCGGTCGGCTTCATTCATATTCCTCGCCGCAAGCAGGGCGCGCGTCATGAACGTGCGGGCTGGCAATGATAAAAACCTTGTTCGAGTATTTTTGTTAGTAAGTTGTATAGAGATGTGGTAACACTTACGTGTGTGTCCCGGCTTGAGTGCTTTGGGACTAAGCGTGTTGATAGTGAACACCTGGCCGTGCTCGTTGAAGCTCATAGTGTATCCAGGCAATTGGCCGGCGTAGCACAGCGACGTGAAGTGCTCCTCCACGGCCTGCGCGCAAAATCGGTCATATCCGATAAGCCGGCTGCTAAATTATTTTTTTGTTTTTTTTTATTTTTTTATTTCATAACAAGGAGTAAGAATGCTCTAAATTTTAAAATTATTTGAAGATAGTTTTACCATGTTCAAAAATAAGTGCAAAATCCTGTTTTTGAATAAAGTAGTAGATGAAGTTTGAAGAGATTCTGATTACACCATAGATATAGGAAATTACACTAACCCCATTTGCCCGATCTTCCGGAGTGGGTGTAACGTGCGCCGATATAAAGTAGAAATGGTTTAGCGTCTCTGCGAATGCGTCTTCCGTGTGACCTAGAATCGCCTGTAATTGAAATCACTAATATGTATTCATTTATGTAAATTTTTACCGAGTCTAGTAGGCTTACCATATATATAACCTTATATTTACTTATAAGAACATTAGTCTCGAGTCTCGAAAATGCCAGAAAAACGTTGAAACTTGTGAAATTGGATGAAAGCCCATGCCGCGAAATAGCGTCAGTGTGCATTATGGAAATGCACGGAAGCTCAATCGTGTTATCCAACGTTTTGGCAAAGAGCCGCTAGCCGTGTCTATGCATATTAGGACTATCATCACTGCGTCTACCAACACTATGTGGTGCGGAGCATTCATACGCATGTTCGCTATTAGTACAAAAGCATTCAGTTGAATTTGTTATTGCATCCACATAAACAAATATAGGACAAACAAACAGAACAGAAGCAACGTGCAACATGTGGCCTTGTTACTAGGCCGTAAATTCAAACATTGTAAACACAGTGGCAGTAATAATGACAATACTGACGTTTCCAGGGCGATTGATGCCGACATCGCTGCACCCGCCCGTGTCCTCGCGCGGGAGCCAGTTCTCGTTGATTGTTCCAATTATGTCGTCCATATGCAACAGGAACAACTGTCGTGCATAAATACAACAGTAACAGTCATACTAAACAAGGTTGGTTGGTACACTTTGTACCTACATAAATCTATGCAATTGATAAAAGTCGTTGTTGGTTGTACGTAAGTCAGTGGAAACATGAAGAAATAACTAATCACAACAACAATAAGGTACTATGTCTATAATATAGTAATACATCAATAGATAACACTAACTTTAATAAACACTAACAGTATTATTTGAAATATTTCTCCATTCCTTAAGTTGAAATTCTGATATTGTTCGGTAATTGGTATCAGTTTTACAGTTCCGCAAAGCGAAACTACGAACTAATTCGTGCAGCTTCCTTTCATTAAACCGGCGGCGGCAGCGCGTAGAGAAGTTGACATATCTTTCTCAAATTTGTAATTAAGTATACTTGCGGATTATGTATGCATATTTGTGTTTCAAGTGTTTTTTTAAATTCGATGTTGTATAAATACGTAGAATAATCATAATTTTATTTAAGATTTATTTATATGAATGTCATAATTTATAAAATATTTATTAGCAAATAAAATATAATCAATATAAAATTAATTGGTAAATTACTAATTAAAAAGAAGAACCAACACAAAAAACAACGAAGTGTCGATTACAGTGTCAAAATGTCGAAAAAATCCAATACAAAAATGTATATAAAACACAGAGGAATTCGTAAGAGCTGCTGATTCGACCTGTAACTCAGTCAGAGCATCGCCCTGGTTGGACGCATAGATATAGAAAAAAAGGGGAGATATGGTATAGGGGCGTGGTTCGTGTCGCCTCGATATGGTCATTTTGACACGCCTACAAACATCGCCACAATGACATGGCGAATGTTGTACATACAAGATCTCTCGTAAAACGTGAAAATGCCAAGTTGTAGCGATGCACCTTGTAAAAATTGGAGTGAAAAATTTTTACTGAAGTGTTTGAATTTCTTACTATGATTTTTGTAATTAAAGTCCCTAAAATATCGAAGCAAAAAGCATTCACGTTAAATTGATTTCTTTTATTTTATTATTATTATTATTACTAAACATTTTATTTCGAGTAACTTTAACACAACTCATATTTCGGACAACCGTTTCAATTTCATGTCAATTTGGATGTTGCTGTTGCTTGAAGAAAAATTTATGTGATTTAGATATTTAAGATATTTAAATTCCATTATACTGGTAATTAAACGTAGAGTATTTTTAAATTTTTCCAATGAGTTCTAAATAAAAGAAGGTTGGATTGAAGCTGCAGGAAAATCGAAAGATTGGTTTTGTTATTACTATTTCTGACTTTGTTTCAATTTCCATAGCAAATGCATTTACAAAATAAATAAAATAAAATCGGCTTTATTTTACTTGTGCATGCAAAATAAATTAGAAACAATTCTAGAAAATTACATAAATCCTTCATTTAAAAAAACAACATAACTTAATTTACTAAATTCGTTGATGGTTCGAGTTTACTCTCGTCAGTGACAGCTTCACCAACCCGTGGTAACGTATAATGGAAAACTGACACTGGCGACGCCATATTTTTTATATTATTCTTATAAAACTGACACTGGTCCAAGCCTAGTGGCCGCCATTAAGAAAATAATAATAATTTATATTACAGTCAATTCGGGTAACTTTGAACATTTTTTGCGTTTTTCTAATAATTTCAAATTTAACTATGTTTCTTAACAATTACTTTATTAATTGAATAGTGTTCTTTAAAGCCCTTTCGTTCTTATAGAAGGAATTTAGTAATTATTCAAAAAAACTGTTCTAGATTTGCTCCAAAAGTCACATTCAAAGTTGCCTTGAATTTTGGGTAACTTTGAATAAGATTAGCCTTCGATATGGAAACCGTATATTTTCTAGATATTTTACAGTTTGTGTAAGATTATACGACATATTCATGTTTTTTAGATGTGAATCTGTCCAAATATTCCTGACAGTGCGTTCAAAAACAACATTTGACTTGGTATTGCCATAATAAAACGAGACGAACTAATTTAGTTGAAATGAAAAACTTGTTTTTTTTAGATTTTTTAATTAATGCGAATAAAAATGAAAATTTTCTGTTTAATAATAAATTCTACGTTTATTTAGCTATCAAGCGAGATCAAAATGAATCACCTATAACAATTATTTTAGGCAAAGTAAATACATAACAAAAATCTGTTCACTCCGCTCCTTGAATAAAATGTCGTCATCAATATAAATACGGCCGCCTTTTCTAGATAGCTGTTGCTCTTTTATAATATTCACAATATCGGCTTTATTAACTTGACATGTCTCAACGTTAGAGGGCCAAGACCAACCTCCTAAAAAGCATTTTTGGAGCACTGAGACAGTAATTTCCAAAGGAGTAACTTTTAGAACTCTCCCTGGAAACAGACTACCCTCTTCTCTAAAAACACAGTCAAACACATTCAA
>NW_020655764.1:14431-27943 GCF_003589595.1 Hyposmocoma kahamanoa | reverse complement strand
TATTGCAATAAAACGGCAATTTCATACTTTAACCCCTAATATTATTATGATGTGGATTCCTGCCCACAAGGGCGTTCTTGGAAACGAGAAAGCTGACTTCCTTGCGAAATCCGTTGCAAACATTGACTTACAATTAATTATATGGACGTCGGGTCGGCGCTAAAAAGTGTCCGAACTTATAGGGCGTTAAAATCGTATACAGAGCGTCATTCACGCTTTAGTCTTCGTTTGTTCGACTGACAGCGAAGCAAGCAAAATTAGACAGTACTGCGATGACATTACAATTTAAATTCAACGTTTTAGCTTTTTCATTTTCCTTTACATGTCACTACGTTTAAATAGGTTGACTTGGGACATTTTTTTCGTGGTTTTTGTATTAGACCCGTCGTCCATTTATTTGTAAGTCAATGGTTGCAAACTTTGAAAATGCCAATGACCAACGACAATACTTTGACAGTTTAAATGTTGCTGTTCGACTTATCAAGACTGTGTTACATTAATAAAGGCAGAAGTTAATGCGAATTGGAACGTTGAATGGAACAATACAACCACTAGAGGCCTTTAGTACGCCAGCATTGAAGGAACTAAAGTGAATAAGAGACCCTGGTTTACTGAAACAGTACCTAGACAACGAAAATTTTATACCGCTATAACTAGATTAAGACTGGGACATACTCGACTAAACAGTCACTTGCACCGGAAGAAAATGATTAATTCCCCTGAATGTACTTACTGCCAAGATGGCGATCAGACTCCAGATCACATCATCTTCACTTGCCAGTCCTTTGGCATTCAGCGCCTTCTGCTGATGGGCCGGCTAACTGAAATTTATAAGGAAGTGGACGTCGCGCGCAGTACTAGTTGACTAGCCCGAATTTGAAACAATTGACGGGTGTCGTCAATTGTTTAACTTCAAATCGACCAGTTTAACTTGAGCTTTGTTATAATGGGCGGAAATTGAAAAATTACATATTAATATTTAATTACCGATGAAATGTGATTCCGTTTGTTTTGTAATCAGAATGTTTTGCTGTTTTTCCCACACCACCGAATGGAGCAGCTCCCCATTGTTAGAGATATCTTTATTACACAGAACATTTTTGAAATATACGGACACACGGGTCAGTTGTTGGCGCTGTACTGTTTCAGCTTTCTAATTAGAGAATGAATTAATGAATGAATGAAATATTCTTTATTGCATATAAAATTACAATTAAAATACAATACAATACAATAGCTGAAGTATAATAGCAGTAGTAAGTCAATGTGCAACAGGCGGCCTTATTGCTATGTAGCAATTTCTTCCAGGCAACATTAGGATAGACATTTCGGATATGCAAAAGGGGTGCAACCAACGAATATCATCATAAGTACATTACATAATAAGTAATAATAAAAATATATATGTTACCGGAAATGTATGTAATCCGTCATTGTATACAATTCCTAGGAAATGTATGTAATTCCTAAAATCGCACGGAAATGTGTAAAATAAATTATATTAGGCATATTCCCAGAAACGAATCGGATTATTTAGGTTAAGTTAGGTTTTTTTTATACAAACGCGGAAGTCCCTCTGGGCAGAAACGAATAGGACTATTTAGGTTAAGTTAGGTTTTTTTTTATACAAACGCGGAAGTCCCTCTGAGCAATGAGTGCTTTAATAAAAAATATTATTCTCATTTTAACAATGTGTTTGATTACAGAAAGCATTATTTTTATACATTTCCTAATACGATATTGGAATTATATACAATTCCTAGGAATTGTACACATTTTCTAGGACATTTATGTAACAAATAGTTTTTGAAACAATATTTTATACATTTCCTAGATAGCTTCGGAATTGTATACATTTCCTAGATTTCATACATTTCCGGTAACATATACATGTCCATAGATAGATATACATATACATACAAATAATAATAATATTATTAATACATACATAACAATAAATACACAATAATATTAAACGCTTATATGAGGCCCATTTGCCTGATGAGCTGCCAGGGCTGGTTGACCCTTATTTCATCTCTATTTCTGGTTATATATACAAAGAAACTTCCAATATTTTCTAAGTAACCATCAAGCATATTGTACATCCCAAGCAACCGCTATTCCAAACTGTATCAATGCCTGGCTGGTAATGAAGATATATTGTTACAGATATAAACTTGCCTAACATCGGCGATGTACCGCCCGTTCATGCCTATAATATTAGCAGCTATGGGAAGCCGTACTTCTGTTTTCTTGAGCCAAAGATGGGCAAGTGCATCGATGAACCAGCACATTTTAGGTCAAGGTACGAAGGGTTATAATAAATTAATTATAATTATCGATAAATATCTGGTGTGCTCCTTCCGTGTACATCTGGCGCAACCTGGGCAACAATCAGCGACAATGGTTTCATTGTGTGTGCCATCGATATCATAAGAAGACTATCGATTTTCTTGAATATCATGATATTTTACTGCCATGACTGTAAGAGCCACCATATTCCATACATGTAATGTAGTGGTCACAGAACAGAAAATACAGTAGAAGTGGTTAGTTAGCCTCACAGCATGCCTACTATTATAGGTCTCTTAGGACCTATGTGAGCTCAGTTCCCCATTTTCGCTTTGTATACGGTATGGTTGTGTCAATTCTTTCGCGTAAGTTCTATAAAATCGTGGAAAAATACCTTGTTGTGCTGTTATGGAAAGCAAAAATGATAGCTGCACCAAAAATATTATCTGTGGTTGTATTTCATATCATCGGCAAGTTTTATTTTAATGAATTTCCAATTTTCTGTTTTTAACAGATTCGCTTAATAATTTTCGCTATGTTGCCACTTTGACCAGGTAACACAATTGTACGAGAAAGTGATGGGTAACCCTGTCATTTTACGCATTTGCGCGTGTGCAGATACCGCCTTGCTAGTAGTAGTAGGTAAATAACTTTCGACCGTTCTACGGAGTGTCCAGATGTGCCGATACTATCCTGGCGGAGAGAGATCTTGCCCGATCTGGGCAACCAGGGTGTTCCGCTCGGACGCCCTGTCTGAAGACATAAGCCAACTCCCTTGCTTTGACAGTGAGAGCATTAATATACTGCTCGATGTGTTGTTGAGTGTTACGTTCAGTCGTGCATTTCACTCAAAGTTGTATGTACTAAAAGCAGTAAAAAATCGCTAAATGTCCCGTTCGCACCGTTCTTACTGGAATAAAAGACAGGTATCTGTATTAAGATCGCCTCGCGTCTTTGGCTCCGCAACGCGTACAGTTCCTAATTTGTACTGAACTAGAAGGACCCGTGACCTAATGTGTAAAATTAATTATTAATACAACGGAATGAACACAGACAAAAATTGATTCTATCTAACAGGATTCGAACCTGCGTATAACAAACTAGTGGTGAATTCCCGTAGACGGAGAAATGAATTCCACATAAAATAAATGAATATCATGGCAGTACAACATCATGGTATTCAATAAAATCAATATTACAATTCAAAAAGCGACATCTCTTGTCAGCTGTAAAGGTACCTGGTTGAGAGAAGAAAAACTTTCATTGATTTGTCACAGGTGTCGCTACGGCAAAATAGCCATAAAAAAACAATAGTAGATTGTACAACAAGTGCATAAAACGCGTCATTTTACTCGAGGCGAGAGTGGATACTAAAGGCGAGGGTAAAATGGCTTTTATGAACGTGTTATACACTCAGATTTTCACTTCGAATGCGAGGAAATTAAACAGCAATATAACAAATAAACGATCATTTAATTAAAATTGAATGTAGAATTACAACATATCACAGAGATTAAAAAAATAAAAGTAAAACTTTATTTTATAAAGTTTTAGTGTGCGTGGCTGTTGACGCAGGGGTCATTGCCTCGGTCTTAAACGACAATTTTATTTTGTGCACTAGAGCATAAATCCACTTTTATGCAGCCTACACCCAGCATAAATACGAACTTTAAGAGCATGAGATGTGTAAAGATATATAACATGCGCATAGAGAAATTCGTACAGTTTCGACTGTATTCAGACGAATTTTAGTTTCAGTGCAGAATATCAATTCTTATCCTGAAATCCTAAATTAATTGCGACAAAAATAAATTATCAAGTGTTAATGGGGACATGAATTGGGTAATAGGGTCGTTTGATCTTTTTACTATACTAGTATTGGATGTGTTTTGTTGTATTATGTTCGTGCCACCAGTAAAATAAATTGTTTGTATAATGAAAAAAATAGTTAATTTATTTGTAGTTTTTAATTTAACGCACTTCTTTTTAGATGGGGTTTTAATCCATATCGGGGAGATTGTGAAGAATTTGTTTGGAGTGGATGCGGAGGCAACGAAAATAATTTTCCATCTCAACTGAGATGCAGGGAAGCGTGTTATAGTGCTCCAGAAGCCAATTGCAAAGATCCGCATAACATTGAAGACTACACGGAATGGCCTGAATTAGTTAAAAGTAAACTCTTACGAACGGGAAACAATAAGATAATTACTGAAGAGTCACAAAGTGATACTGAAATAATAACAACTACTGCAAATCACGAAATTGAAAATGTGAAAATATCTGCACCTGAAAACACAAGTAACGTGGTGAAGGCAATCAATAACTATGGCGTAACTGATAGCGGCAAAAACGTCTTAACTAAATCTCCTGTCACAGAAATTAGAAATACTAACGTTACTAGAAATCTTTCTAATAACCGCACTAAAAATAATTACATTTCTGAAATTTCCGCTAACAACTACACTGTAAATATCACTACTATACTCCATCAAAATAGCGCCAAAACAACCACTAATAAAATTACAATTATTTCTAAGACCAACAGTACTGTAAATACTACTAGTAGCTTAACTAGCGCTTCCGCTGTTAACAGCGCACTCAACAATATGTCTAGCATTTCAGTTAAGGACTATACTGAAATTATATCTCAAAAGATTATTAAAATTCCCGATAGGAACCATACTGTGATTCCAATTCAAAATATTACCAACACTCTTACAAAAAACGACACTAAAATTGATTCTAATGAAATAAACAATTTTGTCTCTGACAATGACACTACAAATACCATTGTTAAAATAACCGACATTCCTGATTATAATCATACTAGAACAATCCCCAACTACGATACTACAATCCCTGACATCGATATTATGTACAATAATATTACTAAAACTCCAACTAATAACCAAACTATAATTACTACTAGTAAAATTCTCACTAACAACAACACTGAAATTATACCTATTGAGAATATTAAAGTTCCTGCTAAGAAAAACTCTGTAACTATCACTAATAATATTACCAGTTTTCTCATCCACAACGACAATACTGATATCATCTTAAATAAGAACACTGAAACTCTAGCTAACAATCACACTGTGATAACCACTAGTGATATTAATAGTATTCTCACTAAAAACAACACTGAAATTATTTCTAATAAAATCACTAAAACTCCAACTAATAACCACATTATAACAACCACTGGTAGAATTCTCTCTAACAACGACACTGAAATGATCTTTAGCAAATATATTCTTGCTAATAACAACATTGCAGTTACCACTAATAACATTTCCGGTATTCTTTTTAACAACAACTCTGAAATTAACTCTAATAACATATCGAGTTTTTAGGTTTTCGCGATTGTTACACATAGGAAATGAAGCTATTTTTCCGGATTTAAATCGCGTATATTTCTTTTTTCAAACAAACCAACGTTTCGGGCCCTTTACAGGTCCCATGGTCACGGTTGACTGAGGTGGTACAGTCTTCAACCAGTTATGTCTAATATTAATGCAAACCACCCTATTTTTTCACTATAGTTACAATAGTTATTGATTAAATACTTTATTTTTAATTTTACATGGAAATGTTTTCTTTGCGATTTAAATCCGGAAAAATAGTTTCATTTCCTATCCAATAACATAAACAAAATTATTTCTAACAATGACTGCAATAACTATGATTAAAGTAACCAGTCATCCTGATCATAACCACACTAGAACAACTCTTAAATACATTACTGCAAACCCAGGCACATATATTACGTTAAATAACATTGCTAAAACTCCAATTAATAACCAAATTTAACTACCACTAGTAGGATGCCCTCTAACGACGACACTGACGTTAAAACCAATACTAATAACAACAATGCCATTACCACTAATAACATTACCAGTATTCCCGATAATAACGACACAACAATTAGCCGAAATACGATTTTTAAAACTCCTGCTAATGACTATACTTTAACTACCACTAATTACCAGTTTTTTCTCAAAGAATGACATTGAAATGAGCTTAAATAAAAATATAACCACTAATAATATAACTAGAATTAACATTAACAACAACTATGGAATTATTTCTAACAAAACCACTAAAATGCCTGTCAACAACTACACTGGGATTACCACTAATAACGATTAATATTATAACATAAAATGTGTATCTCTGTCTAATGTCACAATATGACCAGTATTCTATCGATCGACACTGAGATGGTTCCTTCAAATTAGACGCTTAAAGAACAACAATCGATTTTATTTATGAAAAGTTTTAATGTCCGATTGGAATCGTGATATTGTGCGTTTGACAATTTGTGTACTCAAGAAAAAATCATTAATGCTACTGAGGATTCAAGTGATGATTCCTGTTCATATGGCGGAGAATTCGACGATACATTATAATAAACATTTTTGATTTTATTTCATTATAATTTACAACAGGTACTAAAATTTATCAACTTGAATAATTTTCGTCACATCACTTCAATAAAGTTAAAAATGGAACTTCGGTGTTTAATTTTTTCCATTCTGTGGAATACAATTTTTTCTTAGTGTTCGTACTATCTTCGTATTAATAATTGGACATAGTTATGCAAACTAGAACCAACCCACAAAATGCCACTTTCGAGATAATTACATTTTTGTAAAAACTTTGAAATAAATGGGAAAGTTATTTGAGATAAACAACGTGAGTGTAGCATTGAGAATGATATCGGGAAACTATTATACAGCAATAAATAGAATATTTATTTTAAGTACATTAGGTATCTTTTTATTTAGTTAACGAGAACCACGTTCTAGTTTTCGTAATGAAAACGTTAAAGATCTACAGTATTTCAGTACATGTGACTTGGATCCATTTAGCATATTTAAAAAAATACACTATGTGAAGTTAAGCAGCATGGTTCTTTTTAGCTATTAAAACGTTACTTATTTAGGGTTGGTACCCTGAAGGACTCTTCTTTTCTCCGTTTTGGCTTGGTATATTGCCAGGATCTTTTGTGAGCGGGTAAAGGACACGTCTGGTGTTCTACCTGAGTAGTCAATTTCACTCGAGGTGTGGGTTGGTTCTTCTTTGCATAACTATGTTCAATTATAACATTGGAGTAATTTCACAAAAATAATTGCATATCAAGGTGAAACATTACGACGTTAAATAAAAATAATAATTAAAACAGTCGTTAGAACCTAAAACTTTCGTCATTTTTACAAAACACCGACACGTTATATTTTATTTAAAATCATGTTTTTATTACATTGATATTCGTATTTTTTTGTGAAAATACTACTAATTTGGTTTTCTCGATACAAAGGTCGATTAAACAAGGAAAAATGTTCAATTGAATTACTTATATTATTTTGTTAAAAGAGAAACACATATAGATCTTGATACAATGTATATTTTTATAAAATTGACAGTATGACGTACACAAAACTAAGATCGTCATTTTGGCTTCTCATTTCTGTGGTGAGTGTCACCTACGCGTATTATGACGATACGCGTGGAATGACTCAGTTATCATAATATACGGTGACACGAATTGCCAAAATGGTAATAGAGGCATAATCAATGATTTCAATAGTAAAGTAAATGGCATTTGATAGTCTCTGTGCTTAGTCGATATTAAGTATGGTTTTCTTCACAACCACGTCACAAGGGAGCATTTTTATTAGAGTTCTTCTGAGAATCCCTCGCAAACGATAGGAAAACTTCTTCTAATGTAGTTTCCGTCGCTGAGTAGTCCTCTATTAGATTTGGATGGGCCGCTTTAAGGCTTTCAAGTGCCTTAAAAAGGTCGCTATTGGTCATTCTCTCGTTTATGTGGTAGTGTAGCATAGTCTGGAAATAAAATAGGGACTACTCTATAATGGTTTGTAGACCTTTTTAATTTTTAATGTACGGGGAAAAAGTAGATTAACATAAACGGAAGAATGAAACCACAGACGCCAGGATATAGTTTGAAATGTAAAGCCGGAGATGGTAGCGGTACACATGATTCTTCTTCAAAGCACATGTGTAATTTACTAATTACTCCCAATCCACCATTTATTGTTGAGGTCTTAAATTTTTTTTTGGTCTACTTCTCTCTTTACTACTATTAAAGTATTAATATTTAAGATATTCTGAGTACATGTGTATACCTACACATGTACTCAGAATATCTTAAATATTAATGTTTTGCTCTTAAATAAATGACGACTTACCACTGAGTGTTCGACGGTTTTTATGTATTATATTGAATAACGAAAAAGAGTTGACATACAAACCTTGTGTTCATCTTTGAGTGTACAATTGAATTGGTTGTGTATGTCCCTTTTTAACTTCTCCCGAGTTTCTGCAGAGTCACCAACTGTCAAGTGTGCAAGTTAATCAAGAAATAGGTTGTCAATCGGACATAATGCTAAAGTTATACAAAAATATGGTGACCTCAGTGGCCCAACGGTGTGTAATATGGAGGTTGGATGAGCAGGTCCCGGATGCGTATATGGCTGTCCGTATACTGTAACTCAACAGCTGAAATATCATACACAGGTGTTCGCTCGAAGCGACGAATAAAATACGCTATTACACTTGAACGTTAATAGTACTGCCATGGTCGGTAATGAGAAGATAAAAGTCGTGTTTATTTGGGGCATTATAGTCAAGTTAGCCTGCCTGCAATCATATTATTTACGTGCAAGTGTGATGAAAAACATTGCACGTTTCACGAGCGGTACGGGAATTACGAACCTCGACTCCGAAAGCCTTCAATCTTCGACTAGCTAGCTTTACTTTAGTTACTTCCATAATAAAATAGTCCTACGGGATTCTTATGTGGGGTAAAGCGGCAGATATTCAAACCATATTTGTGTTGCAAAAACGAGCGATTAGCTCTGTGTACCTACCGTTTAGGTTCTCCGGTTTGGCACCACAGTACATTTACTCAAACAGTTTAAAACTTACATTAAAAGTATTTTAATTGAAAAGTCATATTACAAAATTGAAGAGCATGTTTTAGATAAAGAAGTATGGAAAGACAACAAGAGTCTAGATTCCACACAATTATGATTCAAAGTGTGTTTCATAGCATTTAAGTTTATTTGAAAAGAGCAACGCCTAGAGTTTCTTGCTCGTTTTTCTCAGGGAGGTCAGCGTAGTGAACGAGCAGTAGCTTAAAAATTACGTTTTGACGTGTAAAAATTTTACCTATGGAATAAATAATTATTTGACTTTGACTTTGACCTTTGCAAAAGTGAAACACCAGTTTCACTGAACCACACAAAGTGCACGTACCATGGGCGGTTGGGCGTAGCTTAATCCGCACGACATGTCCCGCGGCGTGTTTGGCGCGCAGTTCAGCCGGCGAGCCCAGCGCACAAAGCTCGCCGCTCGACATTATTGCGACGCGATTGCACAGCGCCTCCATTTCGTTCAGGCTAAGACGGAGGTTACTCATTATTATTTTAATTTCTGATTACTTTTTTGGTCTAATCAGTTCCCTAGCAGCTACAGCATCATGCCGATGTGTAAGGTGCTGGTGAAGCTCACCTGTGCGAAGTGATGATGATGGCGCGATCCTGGGCCAGCCCCCTTCGCAGGACGCTCCAGACGCGTCTGCGCGCGGACACGTCCACGCCGGCCGTGGGCTCGTCCAGCAGCGTCACGGGCGCGCCCTGCGCCAGCGCTGCCGCCGCGGCCAGCCGCCGCTTGCAGCCGCCGCTGTAGGAGTTCACGCGTTCTTTGGCGTATCTCTCCAGGCCTGTCATTAAAACTTCTTGATTGTATTTCGGTTTAAGTTACCTAAAAAGGAGCATTGAAAGGGACCAGATCTACTGTAGCGGTCAAGTTGAGAGTGACAGTGACAGCCGACAAATGGAGAATGAGACGCTGTAAAAACACGTCGGTGTTTCCTACTGACACCGAAGCAGCGGTCATGTTATGCCCCGGAAAGAACCATCGTGGGCGGCCACAAAATGTGGACGATTTTTCGTGCATGTTATGATTTGACGCAAACTTACAGAGTTTGAGTGGCTGTGTCCGAGCATAGTCTGCCTGCATGAGTGATTAGGGCTCGCTACTTGTGACCGCGTTTAGTTGTCAGCCGTCCTGCACACCCGACCGCAGATAGCGGCTTCGAGTACTATGATTCAGCATGGACATGATGGTTACGCATTTCGATGTAAATGTTTATATTTGTGATATTGCATAGCGTTCTGTTACCTGGAGTTTGAGGTCAGTTTATATAGCGATAGGAAAAATAATGAAATAGCTTACACTTGGCAATCATGGCTGTTCTTTTATGTCCATCGATTGTTTTTTTTTTAATATCAAGTGACGGGACGAATAAGTCGTGCGCCTGATGCTAAGCTATACGCCTGTACATAACAGTTGCAGTGCCACTCAGAGCTTTAAATTGCAAAGATCTGAGGGGCACTGCCACTGCATGCCCGTCACCCTGAGACATAAGTTGTCAAATCCCATGTGCCTGTAATTTCACCTGCCTTGTATAGTACACGAAGGCTCATTTCCCAAGGCATACCAACAACTTTTATCCAGGTTTCAACTTCATTGTACACGTCGTCCCTTGAAAAGCCCCGCAGTCTGAGGAGCAGCGCGAGGTTGTCCCACCCGGTTAGGAACTCGTCCAGCCCGTAGAACTGCGGGCAGTACGCTATAGCCTGGAAGTACTGCGAAACAAAGGAAAGATGTGGTTACGTTACATAAGGGGAAATACAAAATCGTTGTTACCATGGCCGCACACGTTAGGGATCTGATTTTTTTGATAGTAAACTTCAATGGTTTCCGCATATATCTTCCCTGGCCAGCAGATTAAGCTCCGCTGCATACGCAGTCCGCAGAATACGTGAGCTTACCGATGTTAGTACTGCTAGACTAGTTTACTTTAGTTACTTCCATAGTATAATGTCCTACGGGATTCTCATGTGGGGTAAAGCGGCATATTCAAACCATATTTGTATTGCAAAAACGAGCGATTCGTTCTGTGCACCGTCTAGGCTCTCGGGTTTCTATCAGAGAAAAGTTTAAGGAGACTGGTATCACGACTGTGGCATCACAGTACATTTACTATAATATTTTATATGCCCGTAAAAATATACATAATTTCGATAAGAAAGAAGATATCCATAATATTAGGTAACCTTAGAGCTAAGTCCAAACTCATGGTACCACGATTTCGTTTAACCAAGGTAAACAACTCTTTTATGGGGAACTGCACATTAGATTCCGGAGCATATATTAAGTTTATCATTTCCTAAGTTTAAAAACTACATTAAAAATATTTTGATCGAAAAATCATATTACAAAATTGAAGACTACGTGTTAGATAAAGATGTATGGAAAGACGACACGGCTCCAGAATCCACACAAATTTGATTCAAAGTGTATTCCATAGCATTTAAGTTTATTTGAAAAGAGCAATCCCTAGATTTTCTTGCTCGTTCTTCTCAGGGAGGTCAGCGTAGTGAACGAGCAGTAGCTTAAATGTGACGTTTTCAAGTGTAAATTTATTTTACCTATGGAATAAATAATCTTTGACTTTGACTTTGAGTTGTGTTTCACTGATGTGTGGTGAAGACGCTACATATCATTTAGTTGGTTGTCAAACAATCAAGATGGCGGACGAAGATGCTGGTCCTATTTGAAAATTAATTTACATAGGTGTGATGCTCACGTTTCGCTACTTGACAAATTGTGTGAACATAAATTTAAAGTTTTAAATTATTTACATAGATTCGGTAAGTAATGTTGTGGTTTTTTTATTAATGTGTGCATTATAATATTTGATAAACGCGAAATAGTATACAAAACTTCACACTATCCATCTCGTTTTGCAAGCATGTAATGTAATGACGCATGTTAAAACAAGACAAAACATAAATCATAGATTAATAAGCAGCAGAGTGTTCTGACTACACAATAACAGAGTATGTATAATATGATTACTAAGGTTATTAAGGTTACCATATAAATTTAAAAACATTTAAAAATCTAGGTTCAACTTAGACAGGTACTAGGCTGTACATAGATACTAGGCTGCATGGTCTAAAGATCTTTGCCTTTCCGCAAGAAAAAGTATCTTTCAAATTCAAATTCAAAATAATCTTTATTTCATAGGTAAGCATTATTACACTTGAAATCGTCACAATGGTTAAACTCTACCGCTCATTCGTAAGGCAGATTCCCCTGAGAAGAATGAGCAAGAAACTCTAGGGGTTGCTCACATTTGTACACATTCAACATTTACAATATATGTATTTTTTTAGGAAATGAAACTATTTTTACGCATTTTATCAAACAAACCGACGTTTCGGGCCTTTTACAGGTCCCATGGTCACGGTTGACAACTATGTCAGTCAAAACGGGGCCCGAAACGTCGGTTTGTTTGAAAAAACAAACATACGCGATTTAAATCCGGAAAAAGAATTTCATTTCCTGTGTGTAACAATCGCGAAAACCTAACAACTCGATATATATTTATTTGTTTTGAAACATCACAGATCGAGACTACCTCCTTGAGCTAAACGGGTTACTGCCACGGATTTTTGTCATCCAAATACGCAGAAATTGTATAAAGTTTTTGTCTCACTATAGTTTTAAACCCCGTGAAAGGCAAATTTTGTATATCAACCGGAATCTTGTTATATAGAAGCGTACACATTGCCCCTTAAATGATTTTTTGACTTTGTGAAGACGACTATCAAGGACAGCTAGTTTATTTTTATTCCTTGTATTAATGTTATGTCTGTCACTATTTTTCATAAACAAATTACTATTCCTTTTAACATAAATTACATTTTCAGAAATGTACTGTGAGATAAATTTAAGGAAATTAACATTCTTACACTAGTTAGTTAATTTCCTTAACCTTATCTCTCAAAGATACTTTGGGGCCCAGATTGTAAATTGCCCTAACCACACGTTTCTGCATGACAAAGATTCTATTGATATCGGCGGCATTACCCCAAAGCAAAATGCCGTATGTCATTAGAATGTGAAAAATGAAAAAAAGAAAGTTGATCAATTTTAAAATTTGAATTTGAAAATGCCTTCAAAAATCCATTGGTGTAAACAAAAATTCCTTAAAAACACCTGATTATCATTATTTAATTAGCAAAAACGTGCTAATCAAGCACGTTTTTGCTAATTAATACTGTAGCCTAGACACTTTTGATGTGTGTACATTGTTGGAGAATTTCATGCATT
>NW_020655764.1:0-14421 GCF_003589595.1 Hyposmocoma kahamanoa | reverse complement strand
CCTAGACACTTTTGATGTGTGTACATTGTTGGAGAATTTCATGCATTCAAAATCAGCAAGTTGTGAAATTATTGTGATAATGGGTATTAAAGAAATAAATAATTACTCTTTGCCTGTGGCACAATGTAAGGAAGTTTCCGTTAGCGACTACGCGTCCTAGAGTCGCGAGATTCTCCCCGGTGATCGTGCGGAACGTGCTCGACTTGCCCGCACCATTCACGCCCAGCACGCCGAAGCACTCGCCTGGCAATCATGCATTCGTTGCAAAATTAACATTGTCATTAGCTTGTGTCTCCAGATATATGCTACTGCATAGCAAAGGTTTTGGGTTAGAGATCTAATATATTTTCAAGCGCTTTAGACTATTAAATAAGCATCAAGCTTGATACATTATGTACGTACTTTGGATCGTTCTGATTGCAAGCGGCATAGAGTTTCAAGCTTGACATGTTCTTGATCATGTATTGTCGACATTTATTTAAGTAATGAAAATGCGATACCTATTTAGGTATACGGATATTGTAATGAACAAACAACAAACGTATACCGAAATTTTTTGATTGCAATTTCGTTACATGTTTACACATTATTAAAATGGGTTTACGCACTATAGATGCGGAAATGTATTTGTTTAGTCATATAGGATGAAGGTTTGTAGGACTCGAAGCTGATAGAGCTCGAATTGATTATTGTTTGGTTATTTGGTCAGTATGTTCTAGTTGCGCGTGATCTAGTGTTAATCCATTCTAAAGGAGTCATCGCATTTATCAATGCGGTATCGGTTTGAGGCGATCGGTTTACTACACCTGTTGCATTAAGCTGATTTGCTATTCGAGCGTCAGCGTCACCGTTCAGCCATTGTCGCGGATCGGGGATACGTAATGTAGCCTTCGTATCTTTGGAATCGTTCGGGTGTCGATGCGGTTATTCGAGCGTTGACGTAACCTATCGGGCGTCGTCATGGCCCTTCGGGTGTTGACGGCGCTGATCAGCCGTCATAGATCGCAGACGCACGCGATTGGACTTTCGCAGGAAACAGGAGGTCTAGTAATACTCGAACAAATCAAAAACAAACTCCTCGTTGTCTTTTTAAAGTTTAGTAACGATATAATAATAATAACATTTATTTATTGAGACAACTGAGATCCAATCAAATGTTAGTAGGTACAGACTTAAAACTATATTAGTACTTATATGTTACCAGGGACTTTGTATTATTTATTAAGTGCCGCATAATTGGGCACTCATTCCTGTCAGCAGCTGTCTTCAGGAGGCTATTGGGGCTGTCGCGTATTCTCTTCAGTAGCGACGCCGACTTTTTACGTAAAACAGTCCTAAAACTATCTACGCGCGCGTCAGTGAACATGGCTGAGGCACTGCAGAAACGTGAGAGCCCCACCAGTGTCCTGAAGGCGTTGTTGATGATAAATCTTAGTTGAAAAACTGTAATGTTGGTCACTGAATGTAATGTTTATGTGACTGTAATATTAAGCGTAGCAACCAAACTCTCCTGACAAACTTTCATGAAGTTTGGGAGAACCTTTTTTTATTTGTAAAAAGTAAATGAAAAGATATATTTGAAAAAAAGCTGCGTGCGTGTGTGTGTTTTTGTGCGTGTGCGTTTACATACAGTGTGTGTTAGTACTGAGGTATTGTACGAAATTTTCGTGATGGTAAAATTGTCGCTACAAAAACATTCGTTATAATTTTAAAGTAGGCTCAGGTTTTTAGTTTTGACAGGTAATTAATTCCAATTGCTACTACAATAGGGCAATCATGAAGAGACTAAGTATATTAGCACATTTATTTTAATTAGCACGTAACATTACCTTTTTTAATAGAGAAGCTAACACCCTTGACGGCGTTACAGTTCTTGATACGGCAGCTTTCAAGGCTTACGTAGTTTTCGTGCACGTCTTTAACCAATAACGCGTTGGTAGCTTGCGCCGCCACAGCTGCAATAAATCGAGCATTTTTTTTAACATCTAGTCTTTATTATCAAAGAAAAATATTTGAATTTGTAATATCACGCTGCCTTTTATGTAAATATTATAAGGTGTTAAGAGGATAGTAGTCATAAAAGCTTCTAGCAAAGAAGTTTGATCATTTATGTGTACTAAATAATCAATTGCCTCCGTGGCCGAATGGTTACTACCTACATTTATTTCTCTCGTGAGTTTGGGTGTAATTTCTGGTTGTCTATGTGTGCGTCCATGGCACCCGCGATGCGGGTTTCCTTTGGGTGTGTGTTATTATAGTTATTATAATTTTGTAGCCACGATCGTGATACAAATAATTATAAATTAGACAATTTTAAAGTACGCCGGTTCAAAATATCGTACTTTCGAATGCAATGCAATCAAGCAAAATTCCAAAAGATTACCCTACCTACTGACCACCCAGTTACACGAGGCGAAAGCTTTCGCGCGGCCGCCGTGCGGTGACCGCCTAATTCGAATCTGAATTCTGTCTATTTACTAGGCAACATCACTTTAATTCCTCTGAATAACACAACCGCCAGGCCATCGCGCGGCCGCCGCGTAGACCAAAATCAAGCCAGCCCACGGTGGTCCCGCCATAGTTCATACGACTGAAATGTCGATGGTTAAATTATGATGTCATTTATCGTTTAGAGGGTAGACAAATACCCCTTCTATACCCAGGTATAAAAGAAATTGCAGTAACATACATGGAACATTTAATTCTGTGCACCTGAAGTGGTAACACTTCATTAGTGCTCATTAGGGTTACCTTTTCGCCGAAATTTCTGTTGTTTTCTAAGTGTTAAAATTGAGTAATAATTAAGTAAATAAATAATAATTAAGTAAAATAACTATGTTCATCATCCACTTATGTAGTTCGTATGCCTGAAGGTGCAACATAGAGGGTCGCTATAACTTATTTAATACCATGTATTTCAATGTACTGTATCCTATGTTGACGAATAAATGCATTTGATTTGATTTGATTTGTTGTTTTTCTCGGAAATTGATTGTTTGTGTTTTTGTTTTGCCATGGATATTAAAAAAAAAGGTATGTACGATAATTTGTTTACTTTAACCCTGTCATTATTGGTAACCAGCACCGTCAAAAAAAGACTTCCGATTTCTTTGTTTTTTGCTGCTTTCCCATTTTCAATTAGACTTTTACTTAGGAAGGCACAAATCCAGAAAGATGAAACATATATCAAAATAATCTCTTGTTTGTTTAGTTTTAAAAACTGTAACGTCTAAGTGCGCCAAAGTGCGCCGTGGATTGCTTATAGGTCATTGAATGGACTAGGTCGAATATAGGTAAATTTGATACCTTAGATATTTTTGTAATTTTATCTTTCTTTTATTCTGCAGAGGCCAGCATCAAGTGTTCTTTTCCTCGAATGCTTGTTCTAAACACTTGGTTATCTGCGACGAGTAAAGAAAATGAGGCAGATAGATTTCGTGAAGTGTTTGGAATTCTAGCAGACTCTTTACCGGGCACTGAAAATATCCAGACCAATAACTTGAGGGATTTAATTTATAATCTCTGTAAACGGTTTGCTGGATATTGGAAGAAACTAGGGAGCTCAAAAGCCTGTTTTGATAGTCTTTCCGAATGTGAGACAGAATTTGTTTTAATTGGTAAATCGGGTTCTGATGGCAGCATAGGTAGTGAATACAAGCAGAAATTTTCAGATTCAGCAATCGACTCGACTTTATTTGTTACTTCTTATGTATCCCTACAACTTATTTGTAAATCAAACACCTCTGATGAATCTATTATTTGGAAAAATCCACGACCTTCCTCTACTAGGTGGTGCCGACCAATTTGTTTCTAATTTACTAAAGAATCAAAGGACATATATATATGTATACAAGAAAAAACTCATTTCAAAAGTCAAATTGATGAATTAGTACCCACTTTAATTGTTATTAATGGTCGCGAAATTAAAATCTCACACACTTTACAATTAACTATGGTTGATGGTAAAGTTTGTTCTGCTCTTAGTGCCTTCCGTTCGTTTACCATATCGTTCTGTCTCGCTCAGTATCTTCCTGCGGCGGTGCCTGCTACCGGTCAGTAGACTTGTGAGCGATCATAGTTAGTTCAAATGGTCAACTGAACTAGGTCGGTCTTCTAGTTCATTTAGTTCATCTAGTACCTTAGTTAGATAGTTCGTCAAGTTCGTGTTGTCCTTGCTCGGACATTGAACGAACGCTCCAAACTAGTAATTTTATTCACATGAACTACTACGGACTTCTAGTATAGTACACTGCACTAAATATTTAAAAATATAATTTGTATGGAGTCGGTACTATTTTATTTTCCTTCACATTTTACAGGTTTAAGACTGTCATTGTAACTAAATATCCTTTTTTTACAAAACAAGAATTTTAGTTAGAATGGTGTTTTTAAAAATCCACATTTAGATACATTGACTTACAAATAAATGGACGACGGGTCTAATAAAAAAACCACGAAAAAAAGTCCCAAGTCAACCTATTTAAACGTAGTGACATTTAACGGAATATGAAAAAGCTAAAACGTTGAATTTAAATTGTAATGTCATCGCAGTACTGTCTAATTTTGCCTGCTTCGCTGTCAGTCGAACAAACGAAGACTAAAGCGTGAATGACGCTCTGTATACGATTTTAACGCCCTATAAGTTCGGACACTTTTTAGCGCCGACCCGACGTCCATATAATTGTAAGTCAATGTTTAGATACTATACTCGTAGGTTGATATTCATATACTCGTAGGTTGATATTATACATACAGATACCTACCACACCTACCAAAAAATATGAGCACTTCCTTTTTTGCAAGCTTGTATATATTATACATAACGTAGATACGTATTACAAACTTAGAACGAGCTGGGAACGTTCAATCGTGCATCCCACTCGAACTTGTACTAAAAGTAGTTAAAGATCGCTATTTGTTCCGCTCGCACCGTTCCTACTGTATAAAAGACAGGTGAACTATCAACGCAGAGAGTTTCTAGTTCGTACTGAACTAAAAATAACGATGAACTATTAAAAAGAGTTTTGACTTTGTCTGCAATCCCCGCAGAGAGCACGTTAAATTCGGGTGGTTAATAGGGATCACCCACCAAAGTTTCTAAAACCACATCGCTGTTGGAGAAACATCAAGAAAATGTTCTGCTTATATTATCGCTTCGGAAGCAATGCAAAAGAAAATTCGGTCGAATTAATAATAATAATAACGCTCACACTCAACATAGCCCCGCACTAGGAAAACCCTGTGTCGCGAGTGCCATGGACACACACATAGACAACCACAAATTACACCCAAACTCACGAGAGAAATAAATGTAGGCCATACAAATATTTCTCCCGGCCCGGGAATCGAACCTGGGACCTCTGCGTGGCAGGCCGGTATGGTAACCGTTTGGCCACGGAGGCAGTTTAAAATTCATATTGAATTATAAAAAATACAACGTCCAATCCTGCTCCCGGACCGCGCCCCGCTAATACCGCACTGTGTGGACGGTTGTATAGGGCGAAATCGAATACAACTTCTGCACCCGCACCCGCCCCGCCTGTTTGTCATAGCGTTCGAACCCGGGTTCATAAGATCTCGAACATTACACAAATTCCCGCGCCCGGAACGCTCCCGCTCCCGCCTCTATGTGGCCAGAGCATTTTACATTAGGGCGGTGCATCTACTTACGCAGTGCAGCGGCGTTGCTGACGTAAACCTCTTCGGCTCGGACCATTTCGTCGTTGCAACGCTTCAGCGGCCTGACGTATCTTAAATTCAACAGCTTATTCCACCATTGCTTCAGGTAGCCGTGTTGAGTCAAGAGCACGAGAAACTGTAATATAATAAATGCCTCATAGCGATAGTATTACAATAAAGTCAGTACTACAATCATGTCCATCTAGTTTGATGCTGTCCGAGACCCTTGTTCACTTGCATTTATTGTTTTTGTTTGTATTACTTTTTAATTTAAAAAAAAATTCTATTAGTACAATTTACATTTTACGTTGTTTTTGCAAGCTGTGTTCACTCATAAGTGCCTAGTTGTGCAATTTAGATAAGATCGTCACCAAATTGAATTTATAGTGTGTTACATTGTAACTAAAAAAAGCAATGTAAAGAAATACAATAGAGATTAAGTAACCAAGTGTCGCTATTCATTTGATTATTTGCACATATTGACCTATCAAAACAGTGCCTAGTAGGGGTGGGCCGAATTTTCGTTTTAACTTCGGTATTCAGCATGATCGGCAGACTTTCCGAACATCCGCAATCGGCCGACTATTCAGTAAAAATGTATTAAAAAATTGAATTTTCTGCGGAACATTGACTAAAAACAAAACAACAAAATGTTGTACAAAGATTTCTTTTAAACGGGTACTTCTTTGCATGTCTAGTTCAAGTAAGCATTTGAAACAAAAAATGTTAAAATGGCGGTTCCTTGTAGTTACAGTTTTTAAATGAATTATTTTTTAGTTTAAGAATTATTATAACAAACTAGTGGAGTAATTTCAAAAACAAAAAATTGAATACCTATCATGGTGGGAAAACATCTTGACATTCCATAAATTTAATTAAGTATTAAGTATGTTTTGAGTTTCTTAATTATTTGCATTTCAGGGTTAACAAAGTATTTGACATACCTATAGCTTCAACCAATTACAGAAAGAATTCGTTTCTGCTGCGAGCTTGCAACAACATCAATAACCTAGTTAATAAAATAAATATTGATATCTTCAATACCAAAATTGTCACAGCGAGAAAATTACTTAGCGACTTCTTTTTTATTTAAGAAATAAAAAGTCTTTTTTAGTTCTTAGGATAAATCAATCAACGCGGATCGCATACAAATTCAAGTAATGCAGTCATACCAATTAGCTTATAATTACATTAAAGAAATTATGGACTACTACTCAGGACTGATGGAGATATATCTAGCAAAAGCTACTGTATATAGTGTAATATCTCCAAAAGACATAGCTGATATAATAGAAGACGCAAATAGCAAATTACCCTCCAATCTCCACATCATACAGACGCAGCTGATTGACACCAAATTAGCAGAAAATGAGACACATATCAGAGTACTATCTTACTTCCCGATAGCAGAGAAAGCAAAATACACATTGTTACACGTGACGCCCGTACCAGTGAAACATCCAGATGGAACATTCCAAAGCATAGACCCTTCTCAGCCTTTTATAGGAATAGACTACAATAATGAACGCTACTTTGGACTTACTCATGAAGAATTCAAAAGTTGTTTGCACAGATACAACAACTTCATCTGTTTCCCTGTGGCGGTGAAAAACATGCAATTGAATAAAAATTGCATTGTTAGACTTATAACTAAAAATGAAAACAATACAGACTGCCCGACAAAAAGTTACAATTTGGCAAGTGACGTAGTATGGAAACGAGTTCAAATGACAAATACTTGGTTATATTTGACAAAGAAATCAAAAACTGTGTCCATTGTGTGTGACGGGCAAAGAGAAGAAGTCTCCATCCACGATGTTGGAATAATACAAATTTCAGAAAACTGCATAATAAAAACAATGACTACCACATTAGCTGCGAAAAGAATTATTTCAACTAATGTTTTAGCTTCTTATAGTAGGACTAGTCAGTTTAAATTAGACTATAACAGATCTTTATTAATGACTAATGACTTTTCTAAGGAACAGGTTTTAGATAGCTCTAAAGATATTTTTAATAATTTAGTAAATAAAGAAAGTACATTACAAACAACCCTAGACAATACTGTTTGGCAAAGCATAAGTACCCAAACATACGTAGCTAGTTTTACTTCCTTAATAATATTTTCCCTTTTTGCCTTATTAATATACTGTTGTGGTCCACAGATAGCACAAAGACTACGAGCCATGGTAGCAGCCAGACGGTTGGTGACACAAAATAGCAGCAGCGGCCAGCCTGCCGACGACAGCACCGAGCAGCAACCCTCCAGCAGGCCTGCAACTCCAATTCAGCCAAAGACACAGCTACATATCTACGCACGGCCAGCTGTGAGGAAGAAGTCACCTGCACCTCAACTTTACGAACTGAAAGCCTTTTCGTGAGAGGCGCCAAAATGTTCACGTGCACGCGACGTAAACAGACAACCTGACCGGACATTTGCTAAGTGATGACAATAGACTACTCAGCAGTGCAATGACCGTTCTGAACTAGGCTGCTGAGTAGAGTAGTTAACTTTATGTATACATTTAAAAATAATATTGTTTATAGTCACACACACATAAATACCGTTTTGTATAAATAGCTTAAGTTTTGTAAATAAAACCCTCTTTGAATTCAGACATCAACGCTGTCTTATTGACAACGGAGCACTCCTGACTACAGCATCCTCTCACTGCGGCCAAGACACCTTTAGCCGTTAGCTTATCTGATCAGTCTTGTGAGTCTGTGAGACTGGCAGTGAGAAAACCATTTCCTAAAGCACCCTTATCCTTCCCCCTTTCCGTCTGTTGCCTTAGGTCGCACGGTGACAGGCTTCCCCTACTATTTATATAAGTATATATTCCGTAGCGTATGGTTAGGGCTAGGCTGTTAGGTAGGCAACTAGGGTTGTTAGTGATAGTACAGCTTTCCCTGACCACTCATGTATAGCCAGCTAGCTACAGCTAGGTAGTTGGCTGTACACTTTTTATAAAGTTATATTGTAAAATTCTATTTCTGTTGATTTTTTTATTAGAGTGCTTACTTATTTAAGTTACTTTATTTCTACAAGTGTAAACTTACTTACTTACTTACTTCGTTGTTTAATTTAGAAATATAAATGTATATAGGTACTTCTAGTTTGCCATTAATAAATAAAATAAAATTTATTTATTGTCTTTTTAAGCCAATGCTCAATAAATCTATTTGAAAAAGTAATTGAAAGAATAAGAGCGCATTTATTGTACACGAATGTCATCGCGCTCACCCCGCGCGGTCGAAAAGCGGAGTACGACGCGTGTACACGCTAATAAATTCCTCGTGTCTGCAACAGAAAAGACGAGAATGGCCTTGTACACGACAAGAATTTTGTCGGATCTAGAGCCACGAAATATGTGTCTGTTGTAGACAAGAAAATGATGAGTATGCACACGACACAAATGCTTTCGGGCAGACGTGTGTAGGGTAAACGTGTCAGTGCACTTCCAGGTAGCTGTCGTCGTTTATCTTTATAAATCTCTAAGGTTTTCTCCCACAATACGGGTCGTTCCTCTACTAAACTTATAAATAAATCATGCATTTTATTAGTCGCAATGAAATTAGTGGTGCAACAGTGGTACTTTGCAAAATCAGTCCACGCGCATAAACGTTCATTTACCGACAATGCGCCCTATGCAATAGCGGCAGAGCGCGTCGCGTTGGGGGTAGACAAGATTTTTTTCTTCTCCGACGCCGAGACTGTGTACACAGTTCGTGTGTAGAAATGACACGAATTCTTGCATAAACCCGGCGACTTTTCTTAGCGTATACACGCGCCCAACTGTCATGACTAAATACGTTCTATTTTGTTTAGCTTTGACATTTTAACTTAAGTGAGCGTTCCGGGCACACAGGCGGACTGCCTTGATTTTGGCCTACTTTGTTGTATTAGTCAGAGGAATTTAAATGTTGTTGTGTACTAAATAGAATTCAAATTTGCCATTAATATAGATGAAGATATAGTAACTGGGCGGTCGCCACGCGGCGGCGGCGGAAACTTTCGTCTCGAGTAACTGGGCGCTTAAAGGAATAGATATGACCATAAATAGTTTTTTTTAACGAGATTCAACAGCAGTTAACTCTCCGACTTGTTATTTTATAATTATTCAAACATCGCGTCAAACCAATTGGCCAACTATTTGAATGAATTACGCTTATTATTATTACTTTATTTCCACATCAACTGTACTATGGGTAACACTGAGAAACACGACATCTACGCGTCCGCCGCTCTCCGTAGAAGCCATGACTCGACTGCTCCGGAGCGACCATGCTGGGCTAGCTGCTCTAACAAATCTTAGTACAGCACGTGTATATGGTTATGCAAGGACAGCAACAACCACCGCATCCACCGCAGCATCCACTTAAGTCCGGCCCACCACAAGTACCTAGCAATGACCATGGGACCTGTAAGGTTGCCTTTCTACCAAACCTGTGCGAGGTAGCTAGGCAGTGAGAGGATGTGTAGCGGCGCGGTGCGAGGATGCGTTACGGACTCCTTTGAGCTATGCGTGGGCGGGGTGCGGTGTGGTGGGGTGAGCGAAGGCGATGTGTCAGTGTCAGTTAGTGTCATACTTTCCGTAGCTTGGTTTCCTACATCGTTTTGCACACATTCCTCGCCCGCATCTCTCGCACACATTCTTCGCACACATCTCTCGCACACATATCTCGCTATTTTGTATGTACCAATACTTAGCTCCGCTAAACCTTTTATAATAAAATATATATAATAATAATAACACACACACTCAACATATCCCGCACTAGGGAAACCCTGTGTCGCGGGTGCCATGGACACACACATAGACAACTACAAATTACACCCAAACTCACGAGAGAAATAAATGTAGACAATACAAATATTTCTCCCGGCCCGGGAATCGAATCTGGGACCGTGGCAGTACGGCATGGTAACCGTTCGACCACAGAAGCAGTTATTATTATTATTAGTTTCCACCGGAGTTGCGCTAAGCGAGGCTAGGCAGATGAAGTAATCCTACTGGTGGATTTTTTTCTCACACATCGCCTCGCTAGGTCGCACGTCTCTGGTGGAAAGGCAGCCTTAAGGGCTCGAAACGTTGGTTTGTTTGAAAGAAACAAATATATGCGGTTGAGATCTGAAAAAATAGTTTCATTTCCTATGTGTAGCAATCGCCGAAAACCTAAGAACTCGATAATTTAACTGTCTAAATTAATTGGATTAACTGGTTTATATACATTTTCTATCGCGTCCAAATTTGTATAAGTTTCTGTATTACTGCTTCTACTACATTATATTTAATTCATGCCTAGAAGAAGGTTGTTAAAATCATAGCACTCTGATGCTTTGTGGTACATAAGATCTTAAGCCTCCTTTGCTTGTGATACCATTGGCTATTCCTATCTTTTAACCCAATAGAATCTATTTTCCTAGTGATGGAAGGACACTTACCATGTAAATAAAAGTTTGTACTAAGAGTATTAACATTGATGACCCGGGTTTGTCACGTCCGAAACAGAAGTAGCAACTTGGATTTTTATGTTCTGAAGCAAACAATTAATTTAGTTTCAGTAACAGAAAGTTTGTCTAATAAATCTAATGGATCTTACACACACAAGAAGCACTAAAGCATAAATGATGGCTTGTGTGGCCACACAGCTGTCAAATTCAAGGGTTTCGTTCGGTTGTAGGGTCGAAACTGTGACGCGAATTGCTGCGATGCGATTTCGTGCGGCAAGGCATCTCATTGCCACGGTTCGGGTAATCATTCTTTTGACGATCGCCAATAGAATTTTTAAATAGGTCGTAACATGGATCGTAAAAAGAGTGTTGCACTGCTGTTATTGATAAGAAAGTATAGGAAAAGAACGCAAAGAAGATTAACATCGCAGGAATGCGCGATGCGGAGCAATTCGCAAATTCTTGCGATGCGTCGTGCGAGCTCGTAGATTTCTGCATCGCAGTTTTGTGTTTCGACCCTTTATCTTACAGGCTAATAGAAAAATGGAGACGAGAATAAATGCATGTAACACGTAACGACTTGGGGTGGCCATACACGGTCCGCTCGAGCAGTCATAGTCAACAGTTTGAGGCTGCCATTTGTAACTGCTGGAATTGTTGATACCAACTGCAGCTGTATCAATTGCTCACCAAGTCACAATTTCATTTATATTCAAATCACTAGCAACATGGATTTTGAGGAAGAAGCACTGTTACTTTTGCTCAGACGACGACGACGGTGGCGTAGAATTTGATGCTGCGAAAACGCGCGCGTGACATGAACAGTGCGGGTGGAGGTAACTTCATGAGAGCCGTCGACAGCTCCAGCAGTCAGGCGCTGCAAACCGTCCTAAGCAGTCGCAACTGCTCGAGCGGTTTGGTGTATGTGTGTACATAGAATACTGTAGTAAGCTACGTGGTCGCAGCTTGAAGCAGTCGATATTAGCTGCTTTAAGCTGTCGGGCCGGCCTTAAATTTAAATCTATGCCACTTACGATAGGAACTGTGACTATCACACTTATCGACACGGAATCGCATTCATCCTCTGTAGCATGCACCGCGATAAAGCTATTTATATCCACATTTCGCTATCAAATTCGAGAGACAAAACAGCCATTTTAAGATTTTATCACAATAGCTAACATGGCGAGCACTGTGACGTTTTATTTATCGTCCGACGACTGTCGTTCTAGCTCTTCCCATTGTCACGACAGTCTGTCGTTGCAACGTCAAAAAAAGTCATGAACGACAGTTAATCGTATTCTTTTATGTGTGAACAACTTCATTTAAATATACAAGCCACGATACTTTAAACTGCACTACTGTTTGTCGTCACGACGTAATGGGAACGCGCCCTAACGTGTGCGGTAACGCCTTAAACACCCCAAATGTGAAGCTTTGCGTACTGTACGTACATAATATATATTCAAGTTAAAACAAAATAAATGGTTGTTTACACATCCTCTTTTCCGTTGGGTTCAGAATAAAACAATTTCATCTGTGTTCGTAATATATGATTATTATTATTGTTTAGATTACTTTTTTTATATTTTTTATTATTTTTCCTTGTTTGGTTCTGTTTTTTGTATGTCAATTTTATTCAATTATTCACTATACCAATTTTATTTTTAATTATGTGTGACGTAATAATGTCTACTGTTAAAATACATAACAGTCTACATTTATATTCATTTTGTGATATTATTTCTAACTAATATCACAAAATGACTAAATCTAATATTTATACTTGTTTTATGAAATTAATTTCACATTTTAACGCATATATTATGTAAGTGGTAACGTCATTACTAATATACTGTGTCAATAATCTGTTCGTTCTGACATATTTTGTGCGTTTTAAGGACATAATTGGTCAATCTGTCACGGCTACTATGTTCCGTGACACGTGTGTTCTGTTGCCGGATCCGCTGAAAATCAGCGTCGTAGCACCATAAATGAGACGACAATAAGCTAAGTGGGTCACGGTTTCCTTGGCAGCACAGCACACACGCGCTGTACTCTTCCATATATTTGTAGTTAGTACTATTTTTATTGTTATAATTACAAAATGCATGTGTACTGTGTTGTCTACTTAAGGAATAGATGTTTTCTATTCTATTCTATTTGTACTTACTACAACACGTCGCATTGGATGGTTGTGCAGGATTACACAAGTTCATGGCGCACTTGGCGTTCGACAATGCGCTGGAACCTCCTGTGTAGAAAGCCATCAGCGCCGCGTGTGGCGGAATTAATGCTTTGGAAGTCCAAAGAAGCCGATCAGTAACTTTTTCAAAACCAATTCCGAATCCATAGTCGCCTAATATTGTTATAATCGCTGGCAATAAAGCTATGGGAGAACAAGAAATTTAGTTAGTGACGAATAATTCAATTCAAATATTTATTTCAGATAAAATCCATATAGAGTTAGTAAACCAAACAACTTAAGAACTAGTGTTAGTATTAATATTAATATAATTGAAAAGACTACTTATACATTTAAGATAGTGTGGAGCTCTATCCACCTACGCAGGAGTGGCGAGTCCCACCGATCTTTAAACACACACAGGATGCCGTTGGAGTTATCACGGAGGCGCCTTAGCGCAGATGCACACCTTTTCCTTATGATGGCCATGAAACCGTCCATCTGAGCCTCGGCAAACATCCCCGATGCACTACACCTCCACGGAATCCCCATCAGCACCCTGAATGCGTTATTATATTGAACACGCAAATCGCTGAATGTCCGCCCCGAATATGCGACCCACAGACTGCACGTGTACAGCACTTGACAGTAGGCTTTAAATAGTGTAATTTTTACCTGTTTAGTACAAAGTCAAAGTCAAAGTCAAAGTCAAGTCAAATATTTATTCACCAAGACAACACAGTACATTGCCTACAGGTAAGTCAATTACACAAAATACAAACTTAAAATATCCAGACAATTATACATATTAAAATACAATTATTATCATGATTTTCAAGAAAATGAATATTTACTTATATTTGAGTCCATAAATTCGTTGAGTCTGTAAAAAGCGTGATTTTCAAAAAAATGTTTTAGTTTTTTCTTGAATGCAGCCATTGCCAAATGAGATACACTGAGTGGTAGTTTATTGTACAAGTTAATTTTTGTGTTTATTCCTTGTTTTAAAGTTTTTACCAATCTAGTTTTATTTGTTACTAATTTATGTTTATTTCTAGTGTTATATGTATGTATGTCTGATCCCTTCGCCCTGTCGTTTTTT
>NW_020655763.1:11714-27648 GCF_003589595.1 Hyposmocoma kahamanoa | reverse complement strand
AACTGCCATGATTATTGCGAACAATACAACATAAGTATTGTAATTATTGCTAGCACTATTAGTATTATTGGTATTCTGGTTGTGTAATACTAGTTTGTTATCTTGGGTTTTCTCAGCCACTGTGGCGGGGGTGCCGTCCATATCTCCTAGTCGTTGATTTGCCACTTTAAGGTTCTTTAGGAGGGCCAGAACGTCTTCTGGAAAAGAAAAATTGTGTTTAGTGATGTAATTTGTAAGCACCATCAAGTATATAACCAGAAATAGAGACGAAATAAGGGCCAAGTGGGTCTCTGATTCGATACGATGTGATTTGGTATGGTATAGCAAATAATTTACCAGCTTCCTTATTTCCATCGGTCCAATCCACTTTAATAAAAGTGGTCAGTGACACCTCGTACACCTTATTGGAGTCTGTTGAACCTATTGATCGTCGTTTGCGGCCGTAGCCTGTCACTCCGTTGCTGCATTCCACCTGAAAAATGTTAAAGCTTCATAAGTCCAGATTATACTACACTACGCAGTTACATATCACAAGTTAGAAAAATGATTTACAGAATGAATAGAAAAACAACTTGAAATTCAATAAAAAAAAATCAATAATACATTATCATAAGAGCGAAATCAACGTCAGCTTGCGGTAGCTGGAAAGTTATCGGCAGAGTGAGAAGGTTCATAAATCTCTCACAAGATGTCGCTTACGGCGTTGAAAGCCGAAAAAATTAAATGCAACGATCTACATAGAAAAATTTCATCGATCTGCTAACTAGAGCTGTTTCTCAGCTTGAAGAGCAATAGTATGTATCCTGTGGTCGCAGTTCAAGTCCTGTCGGGTCCAAAACGGGTCCAAACCGACTTCTGTATTTCGGAAATCGTAGAGTTGCAACGAATATTCGGTTACTATTCGGTATTCGGTTTATTCGGCCTACTTTTAAGTATTCGGCGGAATACCGAATATTAAATCACTATTCGACCGAATACCTAAAAACTGGAGGAAGAAATAAGAAAATACAGTAAATTATCACAAATAGTAACGTCTATGAGATCAAAAAAAGGTAACAAATTAAATGAACAATGCCTGCTTATTATGTAATTTTGTCATGAAATCATGATTAATTAAACGCTAACAAAATCAACTTAGTACTTATTATTTGCAAATGAAAATAAAATTAAGTTTTTGAAAGTTAATCAAGCTGAAGTGAAATAAACAATTACCTTCTTCGTTAAGATGTCATAAATTTGAATTATAAACTTGAAAATAAAATTTCCTTTTTTGATTCTTTTTACAAAATCATGCATTGTTTTAATTTGATTTGATGTAACTTATATATGTAACTATATGTAACTTATATGTTGAGTGTGTGTTATTATTATTATTATATAAGTATGTATAGCTTTGCTATAAATGCGGTTTGCGCGCCAATTTTCGTAAGATTATTAATCAAGCTGAATAGTTTAGCCGAATATTCGGTATTCGGCCTGAAGACGAAATACCATTCGTTGCAACACTAATAATCAGTGAAAAAAGCACGAACACGCGACCTTATGGTTAACATTACAATGGCCAAAAAGTAATTACTCACCCCTTGGCACTTGTTAAGGCACACATTAACAGTCCCTTTGAACTGCACGTAGGTCGTATCAGGGAACTTGAAAGCTCGAAACTTGGCTGAGAGAATGTCGCCGTCTGTCGTAACGAAGTTGTCGAACAGGTACGGGTCCACGGAACAGCTGCAAATGGATAAAATCGATTCGAGCAAACGCTGAGTAAATTCAATTTAAAACGGATTTGGAACAGAATACACTGAAGGCGTCTGTACTTTCCGAAAGATACAAATTAAGGCTGGTGGCATTGACTTACAATTATATGGACGTCGGGACCGCGCTAAAAAGTGTCCGAACTTATAGGGCGTTAAAATCGTATACAGAGCGTCATTCACGCTTTAGTCTTCGTTTGTTGGACTGACAGCGAAGCAAGCAAAATTAGACAGTACTGCGATGACATTACAATTTAAATTCAACGTTTTAGCTTTTTCATATTCCTTTACATGTCACTACGTTTAAATAGGTTGACTTGGGACATTTTTTTCGTGGTTTTTGTATTAGACCCGTCGTCCATTTATTTGTAAGTCAATGGCTGGTGGATAAGTATTTACCTGCCATTACAGAATAAGTCAATTACAGTTTTAGTAACACTAGAGCTTCTTGTGAAAGAGATCGTCCAAGGAAGTACTGCTACCTTACCTATTTCTGCCGCCAAGCAGTAATGTCAGCATTAGCAGTTTTGAAGGGTAAGGGTGCTGGTGGAAGGCACATGAGTCTTGTCAACATATGCCTCAGTAGAGCGACGGGCGCAGTGCAGTGAGTGTCAAATGTTTGCGATTTAAGGTTCTGAGTGGCAATGTAACTGTTACGGACAGGCGTGTAGCTTACCATCAGGCGCACAAACTGTCCGTCCTGTCACTTGATATTTAAAAAAAATAAATCGTAGCGTACGATGTATTTAAATGATCATTTTATATTTGCAAAAGCAGCAGGCAAAAAAATCTAAACGGTCATCTGTTTTAAAAGTTTATACTTCCTCAAATGGCGTTGGTTGTCTCCGCATAACAGTGAAAGTGTTGAATCTATCACATTGGAAAAAAATATATATAGTTAAACTGAGGACATACACTGATTACTATACGGTGTGAAAACATTCCTAAAAATTTTCACGACAGAAAAAAAACACAAATTTTCTTCGAAATTTTACAAGAAAACCGCTGTATTCAATAGTATTTTACATATACCAAAGATTTTTTTTTATATATCTACTGAACTAAATAGAACACGAATAGTATACGATACATATTTTCGAAACGCCTGTAATAAAGCCGCTCGACCAAATCTCAAAAATTTAATGTCAGTTTTCACATCCTCAATCGCAAACTAATTACCATAACGACATCGCGCCGGCTGTATTCTAACCGACCATTTAGTTCTGAGTAGGTAAGTTTAAGAATAGTGTTAAACTAACTTAACCTTTAACCATCGAGTATATATAACCAGAAACAGAGACGAACTAAGGGTCATCCATCCCTAGCAACCCATCGACTTATGTCACTTTTAAATATCAACTCTCGTTTGTACTGAAGTCACAAATTAGAAAGCTGAATTAGTACAGCGCCAACATCTGACCAGTGTGTGCGTCTCCGTATATTCCAAAAATATTCTGTATTTATTATAATAAAGATAATATCTCTATGTCATATTTCATCGGTAATTAAATGTCAAATATGTAATTTTTCAATTACGTCCATTATAGCAAAGCTCTAGTTACACTGGTCGATTTGAAGTGAAACAATTGACGAAACCCGTCAATTGTTTTGAAGCCGGGCTGGCTAATCGTTGCGCAGTTGTCACCGTAATTTGGCAGAATAGTTTTCAAGCAAATTAAATAACATTTCGTCTCCATTTCTGGTTATATACTCGATGCCTTTAACCTATGAGCCGTAACATTAGTTTCACTATGACTTCCATATTGCATTACTTACTAGTGAATGACTTTTTAAGATTTTTAAGCCAATTTGATCTTTGACGTACTGAATACAAATTTCAACCTTAAAGCTGGAATTATTTTACACTTTACTGTTGACACTACGCTGACCTCCCCGAGAAGAACGAGCAAGAAACTCTATGGATAGCTCTTTTCAAATAAACTTAATTGCTATGGAATAAATCGACGTCGAGAGGGAACGCAGGGCTTTGGCGGTCCACAGGAATATGCTGGCCCGCAGGTTTGCCCGCTGTACGGACCAAGTAAAAATTACGCTTTTTAAAGCGTATTGTCAGGGCCTGTACACGGGCGGCTTGTGGTTTAGCTGTTCGCAAAGGTCGCTGAATTCCCTTCGCGTCCAGTACAACAACGTGTTCAGGAAGATGTTGAGACTATCCCGGTACTGCAGTGTCTCTGCAATGTTTGCTCTATCCCATACAAGCTGCTTTAATGCGGTCTTGCGGAGAAAGGTAGCATCTTTGGTTAGTAGGCTCCGGGGTAGTGGCAACAGCATTCTGAGAGTTGTTGCAAACGACCACAGAGCGCCTGTACTGAGGCATCTCGTAAGGACAATGAGTCCGCGCGAGATGCCTCGTAAGTACATGACATTTTAGTTTCTAAGTAATTAATAGGTAATCATAATTTCATACTAACAATAGTCTATAAGTTTGTTTCTTTATTTTTACTAACACCAATGGATCCTGTTATCTGAGAAATAAATAATTTGAATTTTGAAAATTTTGAATAAATACTCTTTGAATCAAATATGTGTGGAATCTAGAGCCATGTCATCTTTCCATACATCTTTATCTAACACGTAGTCTTCAATTTTGTAAATGACTTTTCAATCAATTCTAAACTCAGGTTACTTACCCGTTAAAAATAATAGTCTCCTGCTGCTTCCCAGTATCAGTGACGTGCATATAGCTAACTAACAGCCCGTACACAGGAGCTGACGTATTGTCCAAGAAGATTTCCATCGAAAGAGGGGTTCCTGGACTTACGGAGATCTCTCCTGATACCCTATAAATTTGCAAAGAGGAATATTGTAAATGTTTATTATTATGTCATTTCTTTAAATATCAATACATAGAGTTAATATAGTAACAGTTCTCCTTGTGAGAGAAATCGTCCAGAGAAGTACTGCCACCTTAATTTCTGCCGCCGGATTGGAATGGTAAGGGTGCTGGTTAAATTGTAGGCACATGAGACTTGTCAACTTATGTCTCAAGGTGACTGAAAGCCATGAGTGGCTCTGGAACTGTTATGGATAGGCATGTAGGTTACTATCAAGCACACGACTTGTTCGTGCCGTCAATTGATATTATAAAAAAAAATCAATATCTCCTAAGATCTCTTAAAACTTCTAAGGTTATTTATGAATCAGCTCTTTTCCAGGACAGCCATTTATTTATTAATAAAAAGTACGGCTTTGTCCTTTTTCAATAGCAGCAGTAGATAAATTAATCCCTGATGGATATTAAAAAATCGACTGAACTCACTTCTTTCCGTTCTGTTTGACGACAGCACCAAGGACTGGCTCCGGAGCGTGACCTTCCTCGTATCTCGTGATGTTCAGTACACTGAAAACAATGAGGATCATCAGTACATGTCCAAACATGTCATCAATCACAATTTTCCTGTCCGTAGAAGCAGAATTCTTAGCTCCAGCGAATTCTGAAGTTTTTGTGGTACTTTGTTCCTGTACTGCCGTAAATAAAGACAAATATAGTAGTGTCGTATAGAATAGTGTCGTGTAGTATAGAAGCTGTGGGAAAATCCATCATCAAGTCACGATGCCAAAGAGCAGCGTATACAGTAGGAAGTCCAAGGTTTGATATGGCAAAAGATTAGGATAGCACAAAAAGCCCTGAGTGGCACTGCAAGTGGGTGGTCTGAGATATTAGGTAACTCTAGCATGAATATTTTTTGATATTTATAATTAAGACGTATCGAAAGTGATGGAGACTGTTCAACAAAGGATGATATGACTGCTATGAATAATAATTATTTTGGTTTTGCTCAATGAGGACTTGGAGAAGATAGTAATACTTACTCGGGCTCATTGAAATCCAGAGGAAAGGAATCTACTGCGCGTCTATTCACCAGATGTTTACCGGTCACCACACATCGCACTGTGACCGTCTCGCGCCCTCCCGCTTCGTCCTCGATCACGATTTTATGGTAGAATGTGCGTTTACCCTGGAAAGATAAATACTATTAATGATGATTATCAACCTATGTATGTCCAACTGCTGGCTACGGATGTCCTCTCAGGCGCCACGCTGGTCCAATGCGGGTTGGGTACTTCTCACGTTTTGCGAGGGTTGTGAACCTTCTTCGACTTGTAGGTTCCATCACGACGTTTTTCAATTTGTTAGTAATGAAAATTATTATAACATACAATTGAATCACATCCACGAAAATCAATGGAATAAATTAAATCAATCAC
This sequence comes from Hyposmocoma kahamanoa, assembly GCF_003589595.1. NCBI lineage: Eukaryota > Metazoa > Arthropoda > Insecta > Lepidoptera > Cosmopterigidae > Hyposmocoma > Hyposmocoma kahamanoa. Next base: position 21,664 of record NW_020655763.1, on the reverse strand, counting down.
ATCAAACTATAAATTAAATTAAATTGAAACATTCACATTATATTATAAATTAGGCCTCTGGAACCCATATATATGAACTTGATTCCAGTGCTTCCACGTGTCGCAAGCAGGGTACTCCCAAATCAACCGTACGAGGCTGTTGTGACTATCACGAACGCGACGCATCATGGAGGCAGTTCTTTTGCGTATTATCGCACTAAAGCTGTCAATATGTGCCTCCGCGAACATGCCTGATGCGCTACAAAAGCGTGGCAGTCCCAACAACATCCTAAATCCATTTTCGTTATCGAAAAGCTCATGGTAAATATCAAATTAAATTTCGCACACAAAGACCTCGGATTCGAACCCAATGCCTTTGTTTGAGAGGCGGTAAGTCAAACTACTAGGCTACCATGGCTTATCACTATTAATACCTGAATGAATTTCAAACAATGGAGAATATTCTAGCAGAATCATCTGTCCCATTTGTTTGGGAAAATCTTCCAGTCTTTACGTTATAAATAGGCCTTAGGATCGCTGGATTTAGCGATTGAGATGACAAGCTTTATGCGATATAAAAAATTGTATTAACTGTGAAATTTGGGTATGGCAGAAGAACCATGAAAGTATAATTAATGCAGTGGAGATGAGATCTTTGAGGAAAATTTGTGGAATGCAGTTGAGTGATAGAGTGAAGAATACGTGGCTTGAAAGAGAATGTGTGTGGCTAGAATAGAGAAAGGAATGTTGAGGTGGTTTGGGCACGTAGAGCGGATAGATGTAAAAAGAATTACCAAACAGTTTTAAGAGGACGTCTCAGAAGGGCTTACATTGACGAGATTTGTGATGTCCTCAAAAAGTCTGGGATCAATAGTGACAAGAATAAAAGAAGTTGTATGAAAAGGCTAGTTGATATAAATACATCAAGAGGCTCGAAAGTTGCGTCAGGATAGAGTAAGGTGGCGTTCCGTCGTCTCTGCCCACCCCTACAAGGGCGTGAGCTTATGTATGTCTCTATGAACTCACCGTAATCTTATTCAGCACTCTGGTAACTCCACATTTGTGAGGATCTTGCAGATCTAGCATGAACATCGCTTTGTTGTCTTCCATGTACGGCTTGCAGGGTTTGTAGTCTAAAACAGAGACCATATCATTTTATTATAATTTCTCATCTAGTGATCAGTTCCATCGGCGACTATAAACAGCTATTTTTCGTGGTAGTTATAATAATAATAATTCATTTATTGCATGTCACATACATAGCTAATTTAAGATGTTAAATTTGGCGTTGGGCAGATAACATGTGACGCCCTGCAAGGGCATGGCAACTGCAGAAAACCGAGTTCATACTTATAATTACAGAATACGTCGTTTATAATATTACAATAGCTACATTATTAATTTTTACAATGTCATTCTTTACTTTACTAGTCTTGTTACTATATTGAATTAAAGTTATACATTTAATAGTTATTAATTAATTAATTATAATAAAATTAATCATCTTATCGAGTCGTCAGAGATAAAAAGAGAAAATCAAATAATAATAATAATCTTTTAAACAGTAATAAATGAAATATATATTGATTATGAATTCTTATTCTAATTATTAATTAAGTTACCTAAAGGTCAAATCATTTAATCATTTAATCTGGTTGTCAAAGAATTCTTTTAAATTATAATAAGGTTTATTGATGAGGAATGTTTTCAATGCCTTACAAAATTGTGTCAATCTTTCCAGGTTTTTTATACTATTTGGTATGTGGTTGTAAATTCTGATCAACATATTTGGGGGGCCAGAGGCAACTAATTCCATCCTGGGAAAGGGTACTCTAAGTTTATTTAGGTTTCGGTCATGTCTCTTATTATTATTATTTAGGGGTGAGAAGAGTTGAGGGTGCTTTCTGACGAATTTACATGACTCGAGAATATAGATGGAGGTAAGTGTCAGTATTTGGTTCTTGACGAAGTGAGGTCGACATTACTAGTTAGGTTGCTTTAGTCAGTTATTTGGAGAAATCAAAGTTTTATCCATGTATGTTGTCTGGACAAACGACTTTGCGAGAGCGCGCTGATGTCAGTTGGTTTTTGTGGTTAACCACTATTTCCTGTATGTAGTTATTGTTTTATTTCTTCCGCAACAATGTGTATAGAGACCAGGGAATGACATTATGAGGCATTTGATGAAAAATGCCATAGAATATGTGTAAGAATTTGAGATCATTCATTGCCAAGAAACAAGCGATTGTAATTTTTGAGTTTATTGAACGTAATGAGTGTTTTTTTGTTCTCCCAAAAAAAGAAAGATCTGCAACAAGCACACAGAAAAATTCGTAAGGTCGGCTGGTTCGTTCTGTGGCTTAATTGGCAGAGTAGATACTTTGCCAATTAAACCATTAAAGTTCTTAGTGCTTCGATCTTTGTATTAATAATTATAAAAAAAGCGATTATTAAACCCTCTGAAATTTGAACTTTTGGACATCTTTTGGTTGAAATTTATGAAGTTTTAAGTTGGAAACTTTGTCATTTAATGTGAATTTTCTACAAAATATCATTGAGTGGGTTTCTTTCATATACGAAAAAGATCATACTGCGTTTATTCGAAGTATTTTTCATAGGATAGTTGTCTTAAGTGTAAGAAATCCCATCACTGTCAACTTCAAAATACATCCCAAGCTAAGGTTTTTTATGTTACTAAGTAACGGACATGACATATCGTGCACCTGGTGGTAAACAATGTAAAGCAGTTGAGTCACTCAGAGCTTTAAATCGCAAAGGGTGAAAGGGCTCGTCCAGGGAAATACTGCCACCTTTTCTATGTATTTCTGCCGCCAAGCGGTAATGTCGGCCATTCCTGTGTTTGAAGGGTGAGGGGTGCTAGTGAAATTACAGGCATTGTAACTTTCGACGACCGTGAGGTCCGGCCAGTAGTGCGATTCACGTAATCAAACCGTTACGATATCGCACCGACTTAGTCCTTGAACTGCTTTTTCGTGTTCACGTGACAGTCAACGTCAACCAGTCCAATTTTAACGTCGTTCGATCCAAATGTCGTTAAAGCGTATACTGGTATATGAAACGAACTTAAATCGACTCTAAACGACAAGTCATATGTATTCTCATTGACTTACAATTATATGGACGTCGGGTCCGCGCTAAAAAGTATCCGAACTTATAGGGCGTTAAAATCGTATACAGAGCGTCATTCACGCTTTAGTCTTCGTTTGTTCGACTGACAGCGAAGCAAGCAAAATTAGACAGTACTGCGATGACATTACAATTTAAATTCAACGTTTTAGCTTTTTCATATTCCTTTACATGTCACTACGTTTAAATAGGTTGACTTGGGACATTTTTTTCGTGGTTTTTGTATTAGACCCGTCGTCCATTTATTTGTAAGTCAATGCGTATACTACTAAAATTTTGACAGTTCTTTCAATAGACTCTCGACGACTAAATGTCAAATTTCACAATCCAAGACGTCGTTCATTAAGCGTTACGTTTCGATCCTACTCATATCAACGTTCGTTCAAGTGATACGTGAATACCCATTTTGGATAGGACTTCGATCGAACGACTACGTGACTTCAACGATATTTTGATAGCTTGAACTTACGTCAATCGTACTACAGGTCAATGTAGAGGAAATTAACCTTTCTACATTGTCTCGGGTATTGGTGTTTGTGGTACCGTCGTTGTTTCCGTTTTCCATAACACAAGTGCTTTAGCTACTTACTTTGAGATCAGAGCAACGTCTGTAATGTTGTCTAATATTTATTTATCGATTATTTATAACTTATGCCTCAGGGTGACATGCGTTGATGGTGCCCCTCAAAATTTCGCGATTTAAAGCTCTGGGTGACCTTGTAACTGTTTTTGGACAGGTGTGTCTCTTACCACCAGGTGTACTACTTGTTCACCCCGTCACTTGGTATGGATAAGAAAATAAAGTGTGCAAGTCTCGTGTGTCTGTATTTTAACCAGTACTCCCTTCAAAACCGGAATAATGTTCCCAATACTGCTTAGCGACAAAAATATATATATATATAGCAGATTAAGCTCCGCTGCATACGCAGTCCGCAGAATACGTGAGCTTACCGATGTTAGTACTGCTAGACTAGTTTACTTTAGTTACTTCCATAGTATAATGTTAGGACATTTAACGGACATATAACGTTAGGGATTCTCATGTGGGGTAAAGCGGCAGATATACAAACCATATTTGTATTGCAAAAACGAGCGATTCGTTCTGTGTACCGTCTAGGCTCTCGGGTTTCTCTCAGAGAAAATTTTAAGGAGACTGATATCATGACTGTGGCATCACAGTACATTTACTCAAATATTTTATATGCCCGTAAAAATATACATAATTTCAATAAGAAAGAAGATATCCATAATGTTAATCTTAGAACTAAGTCCAAACTCATAGTACCACGATTTCGTTTAACCTGGGTAAACAACTCTTTTATGGGGAACTGTGTACGTTTTTACAATAAGATTCCGGAGCATATATTAAGTTTATTATTTCCTAAGTTTAAAAACTACATTCAATATATTTTGATCGAAAAATCATATTACAAAATTGAAGACTACGTGTTAGATAAAGATGTATGGAAAGACGACACGGCTCCAGAATCCACACAAATTTGATTCAAAGTGTACTCCACAGCATTTAAGTTTATTTGAAAAGAGCAATCCCTAAAGTTTCTTGCTCGTACTTCTCAGGGAGGTCAGCGTAGTGAACGAGCAGTAGCTTAAATGTGACATTTTCAAGTGTAAATTTATTTTACCTATGGAATAAATAATCTTTGACTTTGACTTTGTCTTTGACTTAATAGGAACGGTGTCAGTATTTCCCTGGACGTATTCTTATATTAATAGGCGATCCTACCTCAGCTAGAATTCAACTATTTACCGTATTGAATCGATTATATTGCGCGGGTCGAGGGATAGAAACACTGGCTTTATTTCAGAATTTAGTCTTTTACAAACGCAATTAAAGCTATTTGATAAATGTATATCGTTTACTATACGTATAGGTGAGCTTAGCAGCACTCATGTGGGATGCTATATAGATGGAGTATGTCTCAATAATATTAGTTATGCCGATGACATGGTGCTGCTGGCACCATCGATCAGTGCACTTAGAAAATTGATTGGGGTTTGTGAGGATTATGACGCCTCGCATGGATTGATGTACAACGTCAAAAAGACTGAGTATATGGTCTTTGGGGTCGCCGGTAAGAAGAGTCTTAACAATGTGCTTCCCATAAGTCTCAATGGAATTCCATTGAAGAGAGTAGCTCATTTCAAATATGTAGGACACTATATTGCCGACGACCTCAAGGACAATATGGATATAGAACGCGAGCGCAGGGCATTGTCGGTGAGGGCGAACATGCTGGCTCGCAGGTTTGCTCGATGTACGGTGGAGGTGAAGGTCACTCTTTTCAGAGCTTACTGCACACCACTGTACGCGGGGGCTCTGTGGGCCAGCTATACCCAAGTCTCGCTCAGGGCCATGCGCACGCAATACAATAACGCCTTCAGGACGCTGATGCGGCTGCCGCAGTTTTGCAGTGCGTCTGCCATGTTTGCTGAAGCCCGTGTGGATAGCTTCATGGCAGTCTTGCGCAAAAGATCAGCATCTCTGTTGAACAGAATACGTGGCAGCTGTAACAGCCTCCTGAAGACAATTGCAGTTAGATGTGAGTGTCCCATAATGCGGCATCTCATTAATAATACAAAATCTGTTCTAGAATTTAAGTACTAACCTAATTATAAGTTTCATTGTTGCTAACACTTATGGATCCTAGTTATCTGAATAAATGAATTTGAATTTTGAATTTTTTTTTATACGTGTTCTGTTTAGTCTTTCTTGAACAGCGATTTTCTTGTAAAATATCGAGGTAAGTTTATGTTTATTGTCTATCGTGAATTTTTTGGAATCGTGTTTTGACTTCGTGTATTAATCAGAGCATATCCTCAATTTTGTATATATTTTTTCCAAAGAATTTGATTCAACACTTTTACTGTCATGCGGAATCAACAGTCATTTGAGGTTGTATCGAATATTAAAGTATATCTTTGTAAAATACGTTTTGAAATATAATAGCGTTCGACTTTTTCTAGTCATAGTTTTTGCGGTTTGCAAAACCAAAACTAGGTTACGGTTAAATCTTAACTAAGTGGTATAAACTTTCTGCATAGAAACAAAAGACAATAACTTACGAGCATAATTATTGACAAAAGACGCGCGTGACCTGCTTGAGTAACGAACGGCTATTGTCACTCCATAGTGACGTGTGGAGTAACAGCTAATGGAACAGGTAACAGTTATGATATCATACTGACAGAAAAAATTACAGCGCTGTTTAACCCCAGAGTATCTGTGAGAGATGAATTTAAAGAAAGTATCATTCTTACACTATTCTCAAATTACATTTATGAAATGTAACTTATAATTATTAATACAAAGATCGAACACTCAGAAAAAATTCTTTCGATCCGATCTTCTAGAAAATCGTACCAGACGCTATGCGAACTAAGCCACGGCATGAACCAGCGGACAACACGAATTTTTCTATGTACTTGTTGGCGGATCGACTTCTTAGTCTCTTCTTTCCTTCTCTTTTTAGACTCTTTAGTCGACCAAGCAAGGATGATATCCCGTCGTACTTTAGATGTCCGATGGTAAAAGGGAGCGGGCGGGATGAGCTGATGGAGCTCATGGACACACTCACAGAAATATATTCTGTAGAAAACCGACAAATTTTGCGCCATTGCCTTCTAGTACTGCGTGATCTGTATATCAATGTGTACTAATTTATGTTCTATGTGCTTTTGTGTTATACCTTGTGAAATATTTGTTTCTGCTTGTATTTGTGCTGAATAAACGTTTTATCTATCTATTATTCTCATTAAATACATCCATTCTAGGCATAGACGCGTCTGTCGCCGACGAACTTGAAAGGCGTAATACCAGCGTGTCGAAAACTTGTTAACCAACTTAAAAAAAATTCTAAGGATGTCAAACTAGGGGATGAATCCGATTTCGCCCACTTTCCGTAAACGGATTTCAATAATACTTGACAAATAGACTTCACGAACAAATAGATTCCACGAGCTTTTGGAGTCAGTTTTTTTAGTACTCTTACTTTGATAGATAGATAGATAGATAGATAAAAGCTTTATTCACCACCATGACATCAGATACATGATATAGGCATTAACTTATATATAACAATAATGATATTCTTATCTACTAATATTACACTTGGAAGTCATGGCAGTGAAAAAGGCGCTGGCTCAGCATAAATGACGCGGCTGCCCGCGACGCTGGTATTCTGCCAGGACCCTTTAGGATAAAGACGCCACTCGCAATCCAACAAAAATCTGATTTCATTTTTAAATTATTAATTTGCAATTTTCAATCTTCTTCCTCCCAACCTCCACACATAATACATTATTTGCAGTCCTGAAACGAGGTACAGCCAGGAGCATAACAAGCCCGACCTTGGACCTTGGACCGTTCCTATCGCAAGCGGCACAGAGTTGAAATTAAATCTTAAATGTACTTTGCACTGCGATAATTTTACTTTAAGGAAGTATTAGCTTCTTTGTTAATTATTTAATTACTATTATATTGTACATATAGAGCCTCCCCTAGATGTTCCCATAGAAGCATTAAAAGTCACTGTGACCATTCATAATCACCACATCACTAACAGAAACTATTTTCTCCCAGTGAAAGTCGGTCTTTAACAAGATGTCTTCACACGATTATTAGCTCATGAGATCGCAAAAAAAGCGCGTTAAAACTATTGTTCCATACTTTTAAGGCCACATTATGAATTGATCCTGCTATCTTTATTATGGTTGCCTTTTAATACAGTTTGTCATAGCGGATTATTTTTATTATGGTATTTAAGTTATGAAAATAACAAATAAGTAAGTGGTGATGGATGTGTGTACACCTTAGAATAATAACGCATAGAAACCTAGTCCGCATACGCTAAGTGAGGCAAATTGAAGCGCGCCAAAAGGGCCTACACGAGCGGGCGGGCCTTCAGTGCTCAAGGTCAACTTGCACCGCGAACAGATCAAGAATTTTAGCTAAAAATGACGAAATGTGCGGTAAATGAGTGTAAAAATACGTCAGACAAACATAAAATAGGTACTAACATCACATTCCACAAGGAAGTAACGCGTTTCAACTTGTATTTTTATATAAGTATTCACTAAAACCGAAAATTAACCTACTACTAAAACTAGCCTATATGAATTTGATTTTTGCCTCACTTGTGACAGTTCGTTTGATATGAAACTATCATTCTATGCGTTATTATTCTAAGGTGTACACGTACACATCCCGCACGCATTTCTTTTTATAATATCAAGTGAGCGACAGACCTATCCATAGCCTGAGATATAAGTTAACAAGTCCCAAGTGGCTGTAATTTCACCAGCACCCTTAACCCTTCAAAACCGGAACGCAGTAATGCTCACATTACTTAGCGGCGGAAATAGATGAGGTGGCAGTACTACGAAAGAGATAGTGACAAAGGTAAACGCCACAAGTAATCAAGATGAGGTTAGTTGGCGACAGCGAAAGAGGGTAGACGGATGACAACTCATATATATAGATAGCTTTAAGAACAAACGTTCCTAAAGCTATCATCTGCGCTGGCCAGTCAATCCGTGACCATGGAGCGTGTGACATTCAGAAATATCGGGAAAACAAAAATCAATCTTATCATGATTCTATTATTAATTTTGTTATTTTATACTGTTTTAAGAGCACGCTGCATACTTTATATTTAGTACTTTAGTAATTATTTTAAAATGTTTAAATTACGGATGTAACAAACCTGCTTTATGTATTAGACGACCTTAAGCCAGAGTGTGTACTTTTAGTTCACTAAGAATCCGCTAGATGGCAATGATTAATTTGGCGTTATTTCTGAATCGCGGTGTTAAGATTTTCCCTGGAATGGTGACTATTGTAACACAATTTTGTTTTAGTGGAGAGAAATCGGAGAATAATGAGAGCTCAGTTAAGCTAACCAGGAGGTGAGTTCCTTCTTGGGAAGGTTCCTTCTCTTATAGGGTAAAGTTCATCTTTCCAGGCTACCACAACCTCCTAAAACTCTATTCATTCACTCTTTTCGTAGTATGACGCGACTTTAACATTAAAGTAATATTGTTCTTATGTCAAATTTAGCAATCTTAAAATAGTTACTCAAACGCAATGGAAACAATATTGTTTTCGATTTCATTGTCTAAATATTGATTGGTAATTATTAAAAGTTAAGTTTAACTTATTCATTTACATAAATCTCTTCAATATTATTTTTATTTCTATTTAGTAGTACATAGAAAATAATTTCTCGATATTTATTTCGCAACATTTTGACAGCGACACTAACAGTTGACACTAGATTAATAATTCCGAATAAACAACGTGACAATCAAGGCTCAGCTTGTTTTATTTATTTTTCTTCGTGAAAATGAGGAAAAATAATTGAAAACAACGTAATTTTAATAGATTTGATTATTACGTACTGTTCTTTTTTTGGGAATTAAAATTCTCTTAATGTAAACAATTATTAAGTACTTTAAGATTATACTATGATAGGACGATTCGGAACATCAAAAACGAAAGCATTGTACAGTTCATATAGCGTCATTTCTTTCCTATTTTTTATTTGGTCTACATCCTTTGCCCATCACTTCTTCGGCTTCCTCGGGCCCTTCTTATATAACGAATGTAATGGTGATTTGCATATCTATCCTCTAAACAAGTTTGAATGTAAGAACGTGGTCACTAAAAGGCTATTGACTTTGTCATATGAGGAAACCGAAAACCTCCTTCATGTTCCATTATAGTTAATTCCCACACACACAAACACACTCTCTCTCTCTCACACACACACACACACACACACACACACACACACACACACACACAC
>NW_020655763.1:0-11704 GCF_003589595.1 Hyposmocoma kahamanoa | reverse complement strand
CACACACACACACACACACACACACACACACACACACACACACACACACTCTCACACACACACAACAAAATACTTGCCCTCTAGTTTTGAATTTTATTTATATTTATAATTTTTTGATTTGTATAAACCAAATTTTGAGTATCTTTCTCTCAGCAATTATTCGTGACGCAGTCAATGTTTTATTGATACTTTATCCGTAGGCGGAGGCCTGGAGACCTATAGCACAGGGTATCCTAGTTTAGGCTCCAGCCTTCACAGACAACAAATGTTTTATTACTTAAGAATGTTTAATTATGGTTGAAATTGTGTGTGAAGGAAATAAATTTATTATTATTATTATTTTTAGTAAGGAATAGACAATATTGGGAAATCACTCGTTCTTTCAGTCGCTTTAGCAATAATACATACTTAGTTGATAGGTTTGTCATGGTAGGAATATAAGTAATATTATAATAACCTTACTATAAGCTTACATTGAAATAAAATTTTTTTGAAAGGTTGTGGTAGGCCCCCGGGAGTCGAGTTCCTTCTTGGGAACAACTGCCCGGACCTTCCGCATATAGGGTGAAATTGTGTTGGCGTCATACAAGGTGAAAATAAATCTTTCTTTAGCAACTTGGAGATTTCACTTGGCTGAAGCTGTGTAACTCCCTCCCTGTTTTGTTAAACAGGTATAGCCATCTACCTCCTCTCAGGCTCCTGCTGAAAATCAGCGCAGTGGTTCTGCCCAGCATTAAGCTGAGCTGGCTAGACCTTTCGGCTATTGTTGTGTATTTTGTATTTTTTTTTTATATAGGTACGCCTACAAACTTGAGTATTTAGCAACTTCTATTAATGTAGCTGTTTCTCACCTTTGAGCTGATCTAGATATGACATCTTCCTGTCACCATCCATGGGCACGGACACTTTCATCACTTCGGGGGTGCACTCTATCTGCGATTCCGAACCTGAAGACAAAAAAAATATTAAAAAAAACATTTACGCAAAACTTACACAAAAAAGTTTAACATACAGGCATCCTCGCTGCCATGAGACACAGAAGGAAAGTAGTTTAAATAACTTTTTAAATTACAGAACAATAAATACAGTATAATTGTTAGTGGGTGTGGCAGAAATGTTTAAGGTGGCAGCACTTCCCTTGACGAACTATTTGACATGAAGCTCTACTGCTACTTGTATGCATATGATATTGAACTTTAAATGACATTATCAACTGGGTAAAGTTTAAATTGTATTAACAATCCAGAATTTCTTACACCTTTTTAAAGTTCTTTCTTTTTATAACACTCTGATAAGGATGTGTTGGCTTCACAAAATTATCCAAAAACTCCGGTTTGGATATTTTTGACTCAAGATCCAGAATATTTAAAGTGAAAATACTTAAAATTATTAGCAAATTGTGAACAGTAGATCTTTCTTGTTACTTTATAATTATGTGTCAACATAACTAGCATTAATGCTCCTTCCGAAAGAGATCGTCCAGGGTAGTACTGCCATCTTACCAATTCCTGTCGCCAAGTAGTAATGTCAGCATTACTGCGTTCCGGTTTTGAAGGGTAAGGGTGTTGGTGAAATTACAGGCACATGGGACTTGTCAACTTATATCTCAAGGTGACAGGCGCAGTGGTAGTGCCCCAGTTAAAGCTCTGAGTGGCACTGTAACCGTTATGGACAGGCGTGTAGCTTACCATCAGGCGCACGACGTGTTCGTCCTGTCACTTGATGTTATAAAAAAATAAATAAATAAAATATAAAAGTAGGTTTCAATCTAGTACAGAACTTATATTATATGTGGACACATAATAAATAAATAAATTGATTAAAAACTACAATCAATCATTATTAACATAAACTTACAATAATGGACGTCGGGTCCGCGCTAAAAAGTGTCCGAACTTATAGGGCGTTAAAATCGTATACAGAGCGTCATTCACGCTTTAGTCTTCGTTTGTTCGACTGACAGCGAAGCAAGCAAAATTAGACAGTACTGCGATGACATTACAATTTAAATTCAACGTTTTAGCTTTTTCATATTCCTTTACATGTCACTACGTTTAAATAGGTTGACTTGGGACATTTTTTTCGTGGTTTTTGTATTAGACCCGTCGTCCATTTATTTGTAAGTCAATGATTATTAAGATTTTATATGATAGTGTGAGATTTGGTGACAGCGATTCTGATAGTAATCGAGACTTAAGTCACTTCCAATGTTTTTTATTCCGCGTATAATATTGTAATACTTTGCTATTAATGAGAGTTATAGTTATATACAGCTCTTATAGTCCTATAACCCCACTAAAATTTAACTAGAAATGTGTAAAAACATTTGTAGAACGTCGGTGACATTTAACACAATAAAAGAGCATCTAAAAACCAGTTACGCGACCTTCTGTGTCACACTAATCTTACATCACGCAGGCTTACGTAGTGTTTAATAATACGACATTGAGGATGAAGTCAATAATTCAAGTTCCTCGTATCTTTTCCGTAATTCACATTACCCAATTAATTAATTATGTGATTGTCCATTCTTGTAATTCTTTTTATTTAATTTTTTGATTTGTTTTAATTGTTACTACTCTTAATATTCATGTATTAGTTTATTCGGCCTATAGTCATTGACTTACAATTATATGGACGTCGAGTCCGCGCTAAAAAGGGTCCGAACTTATAGGGCGTTAAAATCGTATACAGAGCGTCATTCACGCTTTAGTCTTCGTTTGTTCGACTGACAGCGAAGGAAGCAAAATTAGACAGTACTGCGATGACATTACAATTTAAATTCAACGTTTTAGCTTTTTCATATTCCTTTACATGTCACTACGTTTAAATACCAATTGGGACATTTTTTCGTGGTTTGTGTATTAGACCCGTCGTCCATTTATTTGTAAGTCAATGCCTCTAGTAGTTAGTTTTGAATGTTGTGTACACCTATAATTGGCTTGTGTATCAGTTTTTGTTCTTCTTAATCTTAAATTCTTTAAATGTATTAACAGACATGCTGTCGGTGTGCCTATTGAAAATAAAATAAATAAATAAATCATTTTTTATATTATTTTAATAGCAATAGAGATCCTAGTGAAAGAGTTCGTCCAGGAAAATATTGCTACCGTACCTTTTTGACGTGCTGGTGAAATTACAGGTGCATGGGCCTTGACAGGGCGTGCTCCTATTATGTCGTAACGTTATAATTATCGTTAGGCAACTATCGCTTTTATCCTGTTCCCATATCACGACTGTCTGTCGTGACTGTGTTGTGGACGTTTATTATAATCGTTGAACGACTGGCGTGTCCAGCTAACTGGATCCTGACGACAATTAGTCGGTTCACGGCAGCCGCCTTGTCTCGTAGAATCGTTTGATACATAGACGAGGGCGCGGGGGCCGAGAGGGAGCACAATGCGATTATTATCCGTCGTCACATTTCATCGTGACGTTTTATTCATCGTCAGACGACAGTCGTTCTATCTGTTCTCATTGTCTTGACAGTCTGTCGTCGTAACGTCAAAAAAGTCGTGAATGGTAGTTAATCGTTAAGCCACAACACTTTAAACTGCACGACTGTATCTGTCGTCACGAATTGTTAAGATGTGAAGGGTCTTGCCACTGCGTCCGTCACCCTGAGACATAAACTAACAAGTCCCATGCGCCTGTAATTCCATCAGCACTCACCTTCGATACCGGAACGCAGTAATCCAAGCATTACTGCTTATCGGCAGAAATAATCAACTTATGTCTCAAAGTGATGGACGCAGTGGCAGAGTTTCACTGTAACTGTTATGGACAGACGTGTCATTACGTCAATGGATATCATAAAAAAACGGAGCATCGAGTATATAACTAGAAATAGAGACGAAATAAGGACCATCCATCCCTGGCAACTCATCAGGCAAATGGGCCTTATATCACTTTTAAATATCAACTCTCGTTTGCGCTGAAATCACTAATTAGAAAGCTGAAATAGTACAGCACCAACAACTGACCTGTGTGTAGTCTCCGTATATTTCAAAAATATTCTGTGTTTATTGAAATAAACATAATATTATCTCAGTTCCATTCAGTAGTGTAGGAAAAACAGCAAAACATCTAATTACAAAACAAACGGAAACACATTCGATCGGTAAATAAATATTAAATATGTAATTTTTCAATTATCGTCCATTATAGCAAAGCTCAAGTTAAGCTGGTCGATTGGAAGCGAAACAATTAACGACACCCGTCAATTGTTTCGAATTCGGGCTAGCCAATCGAAGCGCAATTGTCACCGTAATGATTTGGCAGAACAGTTTTCAAACAAATTAAATGACATTTCGTCTCTATTTCTGGTTATATGCTCGTTGCGATAGAGTGACAGTGGCAGGATTTTGTACATTTTGTATTCTACAAATAGTTAAGACTAGTGACTTGTCAATGGTTAACCGTCGAGCTACTATTCAACTGTCATTGACATTTTTCGCTTCTGTTCTTCAATAGCGAGTCGACGACACATCGACGACGTAGTCTAGTCATTCCACTGTCACTCTATGAAGCCGAAAAAGTCACAATACATTTATGAAAACGTAATTTACGTGAAGAGGAATAGTAATTTCTTTATGGAAAAATAGTGACAGACATAACATTAATACGAGGAATAAAAATAAATTAGCTGTTCTTGATAGTCGTCTTCACAAAGTCAAAAAATCATTTAAGGGGCAATGTACATATATATGCTTCTATAACAAGATTCCGGTTGATATACAAAATTTCCCATTCATGAGGTTTAAGCCTAGTAGTGAAATAAAAACTTTATACTAAAGGTTATTATACAACTTCTGCGTACTTAGATGACAAACATCCGTGGTAGTAACCCGTTTAGCTCATGGAGGTAGTCTCGATCTCTGATGTTTGAAACCAAAAAAAATATATTGTAAATGTTGAATGTGTACAAATGTTATTTATATGCTCATTCGTCTCAGGGGAATCTGCGTTACGAATGAGCGGTAGAGTTTAACCAATGTGATGAGTGTAATAATGCTTACCTATGAAATAAAAATTATTTTAATTTTGATTTTGGTCTGAAGACTCAACTGCCATTGCAACTAGATTATATTATTAGCAGAATATTGTCATAATTGCAAAAATAATCTTAGAGGAATTTGAATGGAATTACTTTGAGCAGTGGTTTTAAAAAAAATAGCAGAATCGGAGTCAAGATTCTACAATTATTATTTCTGATTTCCCGTTACCCTGAGACATAAGTTGATAAGTCTCATGTCCCTGTAATTTCACCAGCACCCTTACCCTTTACAACCGGAACACAGTATTGTGACCATTACTGCTTGGCGGTAGAAATAGGTAAGTAGGCAGTACTTCCCTGGACGAGCTCTTTAACAAGAAGCTACTGCTACTGACTACTATCGTATGTGGTACCTAATTAGGAATCGAACTCTGAATCTTTGGAACGTCGAATAAGGTACTCATTAAAATACGATAATAAAATTTTAACTGCCATGCATAATTTGATTGCACAAGATAAGTAATTACGTTATGATACCACATAGCCATTTGAACTTAGAGTTAACTATTTAACTGTTAATTTACTACCTTTGCACATATCCTACGTACGTCTTTGTTCGTAATTAATATTAATTTTTAGCTACTTATTTTTAAACGCCATGAAAAGGTAGATAAACACTTTACTATCATGTGTGGGATACAAGTAATCGTTGAGTAGTGAATATTCTATTTCGATACATTTAGTAACAAATCGACCACTATATACACAGACGCCTGGTCAAAAACGCAGCCAGGAAACTTGGCATCCTTTCCAAGGATCCAAGAATCCTTTTTTTTACTTTGTTTATAGTGCCTCTCTCTTATTAGTCAGATCTTACCCCAGAACAGCATCAAAGTCTAGTTATCTTGGGTGAGCGACACTAAGTGCTCGTGCAGCACTTTCTCTATTTTCCAGATAGGTGCTGGAGCTGTAGGCATGGTCACTTCTAAAGGTTACCACCGCTAAGCCGTCTTCTCTAAAATCTCCTTGGTAGTGGAGCTGTAGGCATGCTCACCTCCCGACGCCGAAGCGTCTCTCCAGTTCTCAGAAACTTACGTGGCTAGAGGGGACTGGAGGATGTCTAGCTCATCCTCTACTAGCTCTCCGGGCTAGTGCCGGAGATGCCGGTCACAGGGTCCTCACATAGCTTCCACGTACCCCGTGCGTCTCCTCGCCTTAGGTCCTCGTTTAAACCGCTACTAAGACGCGCTAGCTGCGGGGGATGAACGCCCCGGCCATCTGCTATCGGGGCAGATGAACGTATTCATCACTACAGACAGCAAACCACAAACCCCTTCGACTTCTATAACCACACCTATTAACCGCACTATAACCTGTGTGCGCACAAGAACCTTATAAGTATAGGTTCTGACCCCAAATCGGCCAGTGTACAGGGTTGTCACAGACCTCTGTCACTAGACTTCATCCGGTTCTTCGAACTGCACAACTAGCGGTTGCCACCGCTAAGCCATCGCCTCTGAGTCCACTACCAAACCTCTTCAATGATGTCGGAGCTGTAAGGCACGCTCACTTCCCCACGCCGAAAAACGACGTCTCTCCAGTTCCCAAAGTAGATAGGGACAATTGCTTCAGCTGTACTAAGCACAAGACTGGTTGTACTGCTGCCACCTAAAAGGTTGATTTTGCTAAATATCAACTGGCCACCTTAGATTCAGTTAAAAAGCGTGCATGAGCCTTGACTTGGAATTACATAGTAGAGGTGTAGATTACCCGAGGATGCTTTTGCGGATATTCGCAACAACCCTAGTACAGACGCACACATTCGCATACTTCGCGATGTATTCGCGTGGCGTGTTCGTCCCACGCGCTACTACTTTGTATGGAGTTATCATAAACATCTTATTATACTATGCTGTAATACGCAATGTAAAAATTCACAGATCATTTTACAATGGCATTCTTTATACGTTTAATTAAACCTTTTTAAAATGTAGATTTGATCGTTCAAGGCAAAATTAAATAGGCAAGATAATAACCTATTGTTATAATGAATATTGTACGAAAGATGTTGTTTTTATTTTATGACCAGTGACACGCCCCTATGCACCGAGTTTGAACTTGACTAAAGTTCATTCTGTCTGTATGAAACAAACAACTGCCCGGTGATAAATTTCTTTCTCTGGAGAAATGCATACCCAACAGTGTAATGTTAATACAGAATGTGTGTAGGATATAAATTAAGTAACAAATGGTCCATTTGTCCGCGGAAGCGTTTTTGCGGCGCAAGCGCAGGTTGCGGTTCACGGACCGTGCGCCGATAGGGTTGTCTCTATACTCAATCATTTCTATGGATGGCCTTGAAAGAGAAAATTGACAAGCTGTCCTTTGATTCTGAGATTGATAAATTCGACTGGTTTTTTGAGTACGGGTTGAAACCTGTGTCAACGGACTGACTGAGGGTCAGGGGCTGACTGATAATGCCCTTCCCATAAGAACCAAAGGTTGATAGGAAAAAGCACTATAAACAAAACTTAAGCAGAAGAGATGTGACTAACCCTTGGGTCAGTATAAAGAACTTGAAGTAGAATTAAAGTGAAGATATTAATAAACTTTCTGAACACTATTTATGAGTATTGTCTCTGGTCTGGGTGTTTGTAGCCGCTCACGCGATACATGCAGCCGTAGACGCATACCACACCTAGAGGTGCCGGTGATGATTTTATACCGATTTATCGGATATCGAAGTTATAACAGGTAAAAGAACTAATATTAATTGCTATTTCGGTCACTACTCTAGCAAACCATAAAGTTTTTAATGCCTGGGTCTGTCATTTAAAAAAATAAACAACTTCAAAAATACGTCATGACAATCGTGTGTGTTATTGTTTGGGCTGGTGATTTCGGTGTTTATTTATTGAAAACATACCGTAAGTAGCGTTTTTTAAGTTTACCCTGAATATAAATGTTTATAAACTATACTTTAAGGAGTAATTTCATGGTAAACGTTAGAACCACTCAAACGGAATATTATCATATGTATCCAAGTACACCAAAAATTTCATTAGTGCTTTTTAAGTGCAAGATTTGCGGTGTATTACTGCATTTTATTTGAGATATTTTTGTTGGTAGTACGGAGGGTATTTATTTAGCAATGCAGAATAATAATTTTTATTTATAAAAACTTGTATTTAAACTGAATGTTTTTCTAATTTGCGAAACCAAATAGCCGCCATTTTGCGGTAGGAGGAGCGCATCGCATGAGCGGGTAGTACTGAGTTGTTTCCGATTTCCATAACGCAGGTGTTTCAGCTGCTTACTTTGGGATCAGAACAACGTATGTGATTTCGTCTTTATTTATTTATTTATGCCTATTTTATTATTTACTATATTTTAAACCACATTTTTATCTTCGTGAAAAATGACCTAGATATTGCTTGCGAGATATGCTCTCTAACACAACGGTATAAATATATTTTTTTGTAGCAGTAGAGCTCCTTGTGAAAGAGTTCGTCCAGGGAAATACTGCCAACTTACATATTTCTGCCGCCAAGCAGTAATCTCAGCATTACTGCGTTCCGGTTTTGAAGGGTAAGGGTGCTTTAAGACTTGGCAACTTATGTCTCAGGGTGACGGGCGCAGTGGCAGTGCCTCGTAGATCTTAGCGATTTTAATCTCTGAGTGGCTGCTACTGCTATGGACAGTAAATATTGATTATATTTGTATACTAATATTATATTCATTTAAATATAATTTGACCTGAAAACATGTTCGGAAACGCAAGTAAATTGACTTCTGGCACCCGCCGGCCGCTGCCGCGGCACGCTCGCGTGTCTCGCTCAGCTCGTGCTTCTTATTCATCTAATAAGAGCTCTCATGCCAAAAAAGTTTTGACGTTGGCTCCGCCCAAATATGTGAAACAAATATATGCCTGAAGTTCGCGTGACATGCGACAGGAGATGTTGAATTTTGCGCATTAAAAGTACCAAATTCGTTTTAGCGGAATAACTTTAAAACTAAAGGGATTAAAAAAAATCCGTAGTGACAGTTGTCGATCATGCATAAATATAATTAATTATCTAATTTTTGTCCTAATAACCTGTAGCATTTAGAGGATAAATCGAAAAAATGTGAAAATTAGCGGTCATTTCGTGATTTTTATCTATTGAGGAAACTTTATTGTTTTATGTTTCTGATTAATGTCTATGCTTGAATATATCGTGTAGTTACTCATACAATATTTTATTTTTAACTTTAAACCGGATATACCCCTCTAAAATCAAATCGAAGATTAGGAATTTTTCCTCTGCTCCCTCTTAACCTAACCTAATCTACTGAACGGCAACCAAGCAACCAAGATTTATGAGGAGTTCAGTATCAAAATATATACTGGTTACCAAATATTAATTTACTGTGCTTCAACGTGTTTTTTTTTAATTTTTTTTATTTATTCTTCATTTAATTTACAACTTAAGTAACATGTAGTTAAGACACTAAAACCCTTGAGGGGTTTAAAATGTGTCACGTCTGACAACAAAACATTCAATTGAAAATTAAACTTAACTTAAACAATCAATCCCAATTATAGATACAAGGAACAGGTTAACAGATAAATATTATACAAAGTTGACGGTACATACAAGAACAACACAAGCTCGTCCAAAACAAAAACCTTACGTCACGCTGACGTCATGGTCTGACGTTGCATAGGCTGATGCTTTTTATAAAAAGATTTAATTTTATTATTAAAACTAACAGTCTGGAATTGAAGTCTTAAATCTATTGGTAATTTGTTTAATAATTTTGGTATGACTGTGCTAGCAATTCTGGCGCCATAATAGTTGTTATATGTAGGTATAGTATATTTTTGCGCAGTCATAGCTCGGGTTGTTAGTTTGTGACAAACTTTATTGAGTTTAATATCACTAGCAGAGTTGACATTATATTGCTTTAGGTAGTAACGTTAATTCAAATTGTTCAATGATTGGTAGAGTATTATAATGATAAAAAAGTTCAATTGGGTTATTTCTATATTTAATTCTAATATTTAAGGGTGCGATGGTTTTTAATATACGAAGTTGTATTTTATAAATATCATCTAAATATGATGGGAATGTTCTTCCATATGCACTAAGACCATATGTTATGTTGAATGCAGTTCACTGATAATTTATGCGTAGATCGACTAGTATAGACGGAACAATTATCAAACGTAAAGTAATATCGTTTATTAAGAAAAGTGCACAGTTACAATAGATCTTTGAGGATCAAATAATTTTATCCCATACTGAATTACTACTTACTATATTCTGAAGTTTTATCAATAATTGTTTACGGTGTGCCAACCCTACAAACATTCACGCCTCGTAACTCACTTTACGATGGGATCAAGAAATGTTTAGTTAATTGCATGTCTATGGCCTGTTGATCATCAACAGGACCACCACATCTTGCCGTGGATGTTTTAAGAAGCCATTATGGAAGATCGGATGACTTTGAAACCAATTTAAGTTGGTGTGTTTAAATGATATAAAGTGACGGGACGAACAAGTCGTGCGCCTGGTTGTAAGCGACACGCCTATTCATAGCAGTTGCAGTGTCACTAAGAGCTTTAAATCGCAAAGATCTTAGGACACTGCCACTGAGCCCGTCAACCTGAGACGTAAGTTGACAAGTCCTATGTGCCTGTAATTACACGAGCACCCTTCCAAACCGGAACGCACCATGGTGGACTATCGCCTAAAACCCTCTACTGAGATAAGACCCGTATAAAAGGGCGTATAAAAGGGTTGATGATGAAAAAACACAGACAGCGACAGAAGTTAAAAATGACACTGCAGTACCAGGAGATTATAAAACCACCAGCACCCTTACCCTTCGAAACCGGAACGCAGTAATGCTGAGATTACTGCTTGGCGGCAGAAATAGGTAAGTTGGCAGTACTTCCCTGGACGAACTCTTTCACAAGGAAGTTTTACTGCTACTAACTGGATAAATATTATTCAAATATCCGTCAAATATTATAATATCCTTGAGGTCCCGGGTCCGATTCCCGGCCGGGTCAGTGAAGAAAACTAACTTTTCTATATTGTCTCGCGTCTGGGTGTTTGTGGTACCGTCGTTGTTTCCGATTTTCATAACACAAGTGCTTTAACTACTTACTTTGGGATCAAAGTAACGTATATGATGTTGTCTAATACTTATATTTATTTATTTAAATAGCGAATAGCATGATAGTGAGAGCATTCTGATATTCAATGAAAATAAATGTAAGAAATATATTAACTTGCTATGTACATTTAGTTTATAAACTCAACAGCTTTAAGTCCAACAGTCCAAAGATTTTTGTGGTAACGAAATTACCGAACTAGATTTTGTGGGACTTTCGGCTGTAACGGACTGTGTCGACGGGATTCGTATGCTATTGAAGAGTGAGCAAGACCAAAAAAAATGCACTTATTTAATCAACAATGTACAGGTACGAACTAAAACAGACTAACAGTGACAATAACAAAGAAAAAGGAACCAAAAAGAATTAGAATTTCAGTCTAAAACTAAACTTTTAAAAAGACTTTTTAGAATATATGTACAAAATTCTATTCGCTACAGTAAAAAATAAATAAACCAAGTTTTTAAATATCTTATTATTATTTATTAAGCATTGGCTACAGAGCCATCAGCTTAAATGGCAACAAATAATTAAGAAACTCA